>NC_056744.1:269093511-269153511 GCF_019279795.1 Protopterus annectens | reverse complement strand
ACCCATGTGACTGGCAAATAAATTATGCTTCATTAGTGATATAATTTGCTTCCTAGGTCTAATCTGTGTCCCTGCTTCAGTGACCTTTAACTCTGAGGTCAAGGATGCAAAGCTCTCCTTATTACAGGGGAGAGAGTATGAATATCTGGTAAGAATTCTCTACAACCCAGATGACCTGAAATTTGATTAGTGAACTGCGGAGAGATAGAGGAATAACAAGGAATATCTTCTCAGTTCTGTCTCTGGGTGTGAGGTTTGGAGCCTTGAATTCTTTGAGGGGGTCTTCTCATTTCTTTCCTTGGTGGAGAAAAAAAAAAAAGCAAATAAATAGTGTTAACTTGTAAGGAGGGCTTGAGGTGCTTGAAAGCTTGTATGGCTCATGAAAGTGGAAGGCACTCACTCACCCCTTTGTATACCCTCTCCTGTTTTGCTACTGAGTACACATGGTGAATAATAGTCTTAATGGCAGTGCCCTGTGATGGCTGCTATGATGAAAACATTCCATGGACTTATGGTGGTGACTTAGATGGCCAGTAATCATGGATATGCAAACAATAACTTAAAAAAAACATATGTACAACCTCTGACTTAAAAGTACCTGTGTTGATGAGTATAACATTTTTTACTGTTTCACTGGAGCTTAGAAACAACTAATATTTATACCCATATGGAAATAGGAAGAATAAAAGGGTGGTAAACCTGGAGTCATGAGAACAAATCATGCCCCAGTAACATTAACCATCTGTTCTACTTACAATATCTGAGTAAACCTGGAGCAGAACAAAAGTGCTATGAAAAGGCAGGAAGTCTAGAATATTTACAGAACCTCATTATAGAAGTGCATATTTTATACCCTTAGACCTGAAAAATACTTTTGCAAAAAAGTTTGTGTTGGGAAATGCTCCAACTAGATTCACTCACCATTGCACACACCATTATATGCACATTTTCATCAAAAAGTTCACAATTATACCTCCTTAAAATAAGAATTAAGAGGAAACATGTCTATATCTCCTTACATTAAACATGATTATCACCCTTTTCTTTGGAAATTTTGTCATATTTTCTTGTAAAAAAATTAAAACATATTTATGGTTCAAAAGTTTTAATATACAATTCAAACATCAAGATGAATATTTATAGTAAAAAGGTCAGTTTCAATACACAGTAAATCGATAATATTCAGTAAGCTTGGACAATTCCTAATATTTTAAATACAGCATGACAAGTTTTCTTATGAGTACATTCTGCCTCCTAGTGTCAGACCATATGACTGCACAAGATAATATGGCAAAGAACTTAGTAACAAGTTATTTTACCATAATTTATTTATGCATTTATTTATATTTGTTTACTGACTTAGTGCCCTGATCAGTCTTGACCAATGTTTAGGCTCATATACAAAATTATTTCTTTAGTCCTGAAACTCTAGCCTCATTCAGTCTGTTTTACATTGTTAACAGCCAGTCCAAAAAATTGCTAATAGGAAAAATATAGCTGCAAGAACAGGAAAAAAATAGATAGATAGATAGATAGATAGATAGATAGATAGATAGATAGATAGATAGATAGACAGATAGATAGACAGATAGATAGAAAGATAAGACAGATATAGTTTAGCTCATTTTTGATGACAGACTCAGGCAGCTACAACCACAGACAGAGAAATGTGATTTTGTTTTCAAGGGCTAAGAAGGCTTGCATTCTCTTCCTGTACTATTCAAGTCCCGCTGTATAATGTCTTACAGAAATTCTCTCATATTTCATGAATTATCCATGACTTAGCATCTAGTAAGTAATTTTACAAACACAGCAAGTGTTCTACTTCAGACTTATTGATGTTAAGTATTAAGAGGTTAAACCTATTGACTGTGTGCAGAATAGCCTGATAAAGAAGACTCCATTCAGTCATGGTGTTTAAGTGACTATCATAACAGATCATCGAATTTCTTCTTCTGAACACTTTTTAAAACACTGTTCAAAATTAATGCTCTTTGAATGAGATTTGCTATTTTGATGTACTGCTTTAGTTTGTAAGACAAATTGAATAATTACTGCCTTCTGTGAAATGCATTTGGGTAGGAGCTGACAGGTACTGAAAGTTCTTTGAAGTCTCTCACTTCTCAGAGAAACAGTATACTTTTATCTATAGTAGAATGTAGTCATTCAGAAAGTCTATCTTGCATGACTCTTTGCTGATTTCCACCAAGCCAAATAGCCTTACTATCTTCTAATGCAATCTGCTTTGTAGATTACTGCTTTAAACTTCAGAGAAGAAATATGACTGTCATGTGCAACATTTTCCATTTCTCTTTCAATGATTCTGTTGTCTGCTTTCCAAAGTACTTTCACCACTTCATGTCTTTTACCATAACTGCAGCATATTAGCTTTTTGTGCCTTGTCCACCACTGAATGATGTCACACCGGACTGCTAGTTTCACTAAGCATGTCTTCTTGCGAAGATTTTAAATAACATGGGTCAGATACCTAAGATGTATCCTCATTTTGAAGGCCGAGAGGGGCATTTCCCAAAAAATTGTCAGGAAAACTTTTTAATAGAACAATTTTAATTCTTAAAAGATGCACCTGCTTTTTTTCCTTTCATAATTACGTATTGCAAACTATTTATTTTTGTTTTATAAAAATCATCTAGAGAAGCTGAAGAATAAATATCTGTAGCCCAACATTTTCTTCATTTAATTTTTACCTGATGCAATGTATATCTAACTGCTATTCGGGCATCTGCAATGGTCATTTAACCCCATTTGTCTAACACTTTTATTGCATTCTGTTAAGTTTGTAATAAGTTAGTTTTCATACACAGGACTTGTCTAAGTCAAAAATTAACCTCATATTGTAATCACCTGTCAAAATCTGAAAGCCAGACTTTTACTAAGTACATGCAAAGCCGCTTTTGTATTTATTTGCAATCACTTTATAGTTTTCCATTTTATTTGTTCTTTAACTGATTAATGGAACTGATAAACTAAGAGAAGTGCTGACAATATTTTCTGCTGAAACGAATACAGGTATGCACTGATAAGTATTATTTAATATATTCATGGGCCTAGTGATTCTTCATCCAGTGATTCTCATCCATTCTGCATGCAGAATATAGTAAATAAATACTTAAATACATAAATACATAAACATGCATCATATGACCTATTTTATCTCAATAAAGGGACATTGGCTATACTCTTGTGAGAAAAAAGGGTAAAGACAACCAAGTTCTTATCATAACTGATCTATCATTCCCTCATATCTAATTTTTAGCATATACGTTTAACTTTTTAAGCTGTATAATGAAAAATTTGTTTATTTGTCTGTGCAGGATGAAGAGCTACACAAAACAAGCAGTAGCACAAACTCACTGAAAAACAGGTGAATACTTTCTAGCAGAAATTGTGTGAAAGCAAAAGGGGTTGACAAAATGTCAGACAGACAGAATGTATACAAAAGATGATGTCATGAAAATTCATGAAGAATCAAGGTGGCCTGCAAACAAGGATATTAAAAACATACAACACTCCAAAACAACATGTACTGTAACTGGAAGGAAACTTCAGTCCTTTAATCTTTAGTCCTCGGTATCTATATAGCACACTGGCAGCAGTAAATCCAAAGGACATGCATACTATCTGCAAATATTCTGTATCTATAATTTGACTTTCAACACAGCTGTACAATAATATTGTATCCCGACAAATAAAATAAAAATGGAATTTACTACTTGATAGTAGTTATTTTATAAGTTTGTTAACTAGCAAAGTTCACTGGATACAAGTGATACTTTTCAGGGGCAATTTGGGAAAATTGTTTGGTAAAATTAATTTGTTCAGTCATACAGCAGGCAAATAAAGAGGAAGAAATCAAAACATATACCAGTGACTACAGGAAACAGCTAATTAAAAGCCCTGAGCCCCAATAATGTATGTGAACTTCTAGACCATGTTAGATAAATCAAGCATCTGAAATATATATTTAACCATAAGAGCATCACAGAATTAGATGATATGACAGACAATCAATGTTGTCATGTAGACTATGCTTCATCTTTCCTACCCTCAACTGGCCAGTAGAATCATATCTGTACATCCATAACAGGTTGTTAGGGAGCACTGCCAGCTCCAGTAGAACAGATTCCTTATTACCCATAACTTGTCATTAGGAACACGAACAACCCCATACCCCCCATAATAGATGTATTAAGTGCATCAGTAGGGTTTGCGACATAATGTGATCATTAGTAGTTTATACAACTGTCCTAGAGATGTGCATTGCTTCATGCCACCTGTGCCACCACTTCATACTACTCTGTATGCAGGGAAGGGTAATGACAGCTCATGCAAAAGACCAAAAGTTGGGCTGGGACATAGGGGACATAGGTGGCTCTGTGATACTTGAGTGCCATATCTTCCAGGTTCAGCTTCAATAAAGTCAGCACAAAATCTTTCAGAAAAGGAGCAGCATCTTAGAAGCAAGCACCATGCAATACGTTGAAACCAGCTTCCTCAAGGGGCAGACATTCCAATGACAAGATCTGCTTGATTTCTAAGTATTTACCGTACTTGAACTACACGTGATCCATGACTCTCCATGACCTCCCACAGTATACAATTACTAGGCTCACATCCCCTATCCCTACGCCACATCATAGCATTAGAGTTACCTTTTATTGTATTCTCCCACCTCTAAAACTGATGATGTCAGTGCCTTGCCCAGACCCTTATCTGTATATTTATGGTGAGGTGTGATGCATAGCATGGCTATCCCATGCACAGTACTGTACAGCCTACGTACAATGCTGCATGCATCATTTTAGTTTTAGTTGTATGTGCCATGGCCCATAATTGCAGAACAGACACTACCTCTTTTCAATTGCTGAAATACACCACAGGCAGCACTTCCTGTTTTGTGCTCCTCATCTGACTCTTCATCCTGCCTGCCTGCTATTATAATATCTGTGACAGGTCCTGACATGATGTCCACCTACTGCTTCATTGACTTGCACAATACCAGGATTAGGAGCATGGTGCACAAAGTAAATAATTTGTACCATGTCCAAACTATATTAAAATACCACAACTGTAGAACAAAGGCTCACTCCATTATGTTCCAGGATTCTCTGTGGGCTGAGTTGCGGTACATTTCCTGTATGGTCTGAGGGTAGCATATTTGGATTAACAACCAGGGCTCTAGTTCATACCAGGCACTAAATACAACACGCAACAAACAGCATCTTAAATGCTGCCAACTGCTAGCATGAAAGGTACCAATGTGTATAAGCTTGTTAGTCTGGCGTGTGAATTTACCTACCAACCAGGTAACTATGTCAGAAACCTCCAACAGTGTAACCTTTGGCATAGGTCAGGCATGTACCAAATACGCAAATGGTGTGAACAACCTGGATGATGCACAAGCATGTTAGGAATAATGTCCTCAGTATTACAGGCCACCTGACACTTCAGAAAGTCCTTCCTGTTAACATCGTCCAAGCCCTCTGGACCTAGCTGGGCCTTGAAAGCAACAGGATTGCAATCTGTGGCTCACATAAACTCAGATAAATGGGTATGTCATAGAAGGATTTTATGGTGATGGTTTTCGTCTCTGCTGTCCTGGGGAAACATATATGTTTCTTCAAATGCTGCAGCGTAATGCTGTGAAATCAGTTTATGATTTTAAAGTAGAGGCTTGTGATATCCCTAATAAGCTCCCAGTAGGTGGCTGAGAGGTCTCTGTAACTAAAATGGTTAATTTGACACACACCATTGTATGTTTAGGGGTAGGAATTCCATGTATGCCTCCTAATTCCACTTGAGTCACACAGACTGAGTAGGTCCTCAAGAGTATCAATGTCAGAGCTGTCAACTAACTGTATTTTGAAGGAATAATCCAATTTTCAGGTCAGATTTAGCACTGTACATGATGCCCTCTTCCTATTTTCAGGCTTGATTTACTCTTTCACACAATTTTCTGTTTCCTCTCTCATCACACATGAATTTTAAAGCTGTCAAGGACACAGAAAGCCACAAAACATGACTAACACACCAGTGGCACCAATAATTTAAAGAAAGGAAAAAAACATATCTTACATTCCACATGTTACCAGATTGATTGATGTGCATAGCATAGCACACTGCATTTGATATTACATTTTGTACTGTAGTTGATATATGTGTGGAAAAAGTACTGAGACATAAGGGTTGCAGTGCTTGAGGGGTGGCAACAGATGGATGTATTGTAAATATGTGACATATTGCTAGGTAGGGCTCTCAGTCTGTAATGTTTGTGGGGCTCCACCAGATGTATCTAGGCACAGGATCTGTTACTTCAGTAGACCAAACATGCTCTATGATGTTTCTGGTCAGAGTATATGCCTCATTATGGCATTCTTCTGTAGCTGTGTGTGCACTTCTGATGGGTGTTATCAGCCACGGTTCCAGTGCATAACCAGCATACCCCAATAAATGGCCATATGGGATGTTGCCCCTAGCAAACATCTCATACAGATGTGATGTGTGCTAGATATGTGAGTCATAATAACTGCCAGGATTGCCAGCACACACATTCAAGATAATTCCCTGGGCATTATGCACTACTTGGCAGTTGATGGAGTGTTATCCCTTGCAGTTAATGTAAATTCTACCCTGCTCACCAGCTGGGGCCTTAATGTACACATGAGTATAATCTATGGCACCCGGTACTTCAGGGTATTGCACTGAATGGTAGAACTGTTGCATATTTCTGTCTCTCTCCTCAGAACTATGGGGAAAACATATGTGCTTACTGGCATGTATGAGAATAGCATCCAGGAATTGGTGGAGGATCCTGGATGCCAATGCCTGTGACACACCTATCATGTTCCCAGTTGGTCTTTGAAAGGCACCTGTAGCTAAGAGTTTAAGGGCTACACATACCTTAGTTTCCACTGGGATGGGTTCCCCTTGGTTGGCTCTGACTCTGAGTTGAGGGCTCCAGAGGTCACAGAGTTCTTGTAGTGTGTCCTTTTCCACTCTGTAGTGCTCTACAATCTACAGGTCATGCATCATCTAAAAAGTTACCTGGGTCCTGAAAACCCTTCTCCTTCTTGGACTAGGCCTATTGGCACCTGCAGCATCAGCCTGTAGCACATACAGATGGAACAAAGCATCAGTTGCCCCTAGCATTGTGTCCCTGTAGATTTTCCATGTCTCTACTCTAATAGTATTGAAGTATGCAGGGAAAAACAGTATGGAGTCTATATGGGTGCTTTATAGCTTGGTGAATAGTTCCACCATGTTAGACTGGTTCATTAACATACAATTCACTTGCTTATGCTATAATAAGCATCTATTAAACACACCTGCTGCTTGCTCAGTAGAGAGCTATGTGCACCTCTGCACACCTCAGCGCACCTCCGTGCACCTCCACATAAATAAGGTACGCACAGGCAAAACTGGTATTACTTTCCTCCAATTCCATGATATCGCACAAACATAGAGCACAAAAAGTGAAGGATAGGTTGTACACTTTGTACTAGAACCCAGGATGAGCTATACTCCAGCCCTACACATAAATCTGCTGCCACAAGAACAGTTACATGACAAGCACCAGGTAACCTGCAATTCATTCCTCCATTTGCTGTGATTGCACTAAGGGCTGTATTGCACAAACAATGACCAAAATAATAAAAAAGTGCTTAAAGCGGACAGAGATGACACCGTTTATCAACAAATGAAGAGGAAGTTGCATTTTAATAAAACAGAACTTGTGAACTGTGCACTGCTTACGTGCATTTTCACCCTTCACAGACTTACATGTATACCTCTTTAAGTCTAACCTGACACCCTCCCCGATGTCATCATTCACTGTTGCCATCCATTGAAAACAAACACTGAGGGAGTGCCTACATGATGCGAACATCCCTACTCTGTTCCAGTTTATTGGAATTTAGCAATTCTAATGAAATCAAACCTCATTTGCATCTTCACCATGCTGACAGTCCTGAATCTACATGGTTGGCAATCATGTAGCCAGGGAAACTGAAGGGGAGTCGAATGTTGAACACATAAGGGTCGGTATGACTTTGCCATATATCTGCACAGATGAGTACTGATTTTGAGTCATTATGCCTGTATTTCACAAGCTACATACTGCATATGTTTACATGCCACTATGAATAGTCTCTTTCATGGGGTTTACATTTTTAACTGTCTGCATTAGTTACAAGTATATTCTTCATTTGAGGGTGGGGGAGCAAAGCTGCATTTATGTAATGGCACTTAAAAAGGATATGTTACTATTGTTGCTCTCCTTTTCTTGAATTCACGCTGTACAGAACTGGAATTATGTGTCTCCTGTCACATGTTAAAGTCAGTTCTGTACAAATCTAGCAACGTTTATTTTATTTTCTGTCTGTGTAGACTCCTTTGCGTGGCTGTATTTGAAAAGTTTTCAAATAGACAGGAAAAACCAGCATGGAGTCTACATGGTTGTTTTAGAGCTTGTTTAATCATTCCACCATGTTGGCTTGCTTGATTAGCATACAGTTCAGCTATTTATGTTGTAATTAGCATGCCACAGTATTTACCTTGTTTGTGCATGAATGCATGCCACTACACAGAGTTTTCTAAATCTAAAGGTTCTCGCTCCTGGTTGTACACACAGTGAAAATGACGGTGTAGGGTTTATTGAATCCCCCCATATATTTTTCTATATTTGAAGCAATTGGTATACACTTTACAAAGAAAAGCAGGACCTGCATTTAGTATATGTAAGGATGTGTGAGGAGGGAAAACCCACCAAAGTATGTCGTTCAAGTGTACTGCCCCCTACAGAAAGTTGGACATGACTTTTTTATTACTGTTATTTTTAAAAAGTCAAGTTTAAACTGTCTGTTATTGTGACATATTTTCCACTGTTATTATGTGTTATTATGGCTACAGAAATAGAACCAGTGGCTAACAATAATGGGCTGCATGTTATAGTATGGACATTATGCCCCAAAATAGGATTATATATAATAAACTAAGAAACTATGAAAGATGGACATGAGTTGTATGTACCTGTAAAATTCAGATGCTGATATAATTGTGTAGTTTCTCAGAAAAAGAAACCAAGAAAAATATTCTCTGTTATCTATATTTTCTGGAAAAAAAAGATTATATACATGGTGAGGCATGAGGAAGGGTCTTCTGGTAATAAACTATCATATACCTAATATCTATAGCTACAATGTAGCAGAAACATTAACAATCATAAAATAGGATGTTGCTATATTCTTCATATGACATCATAGTATAAATAAGATGTACATTAAAACATTAGATATGGAAAGTCCACAGATTATGCCTTCAAAATAAACTGTAAGATAAAGATATTAATGTAGTATGGACTAAAAAAATCTAAATTTGCCACAATTATTTGCTACCTAAATTTGTATGGAAAAGTAAAAAAGAATAGTACTTCCTTTTAATTGCTCTTGTTTGCCAGAACACCGCAATAAATTCCATTGAACCCATTTAAAACTGCTTTAATCACCTTTTGTCTTTCTGACACTAGTCTGCACATCAGCCAAATGATAACCCTTTTAAGTCTTAAACCCAAGATTCTAACAACCATAGCATAAAACATTACTCCACTAGGCCACGCAACTGTACAGGCTAGCACCTGTTTCCATAAAGTTATCCTGTTTATCAGTGATGCACATCTCAAAAAAATAGTTAGCCCAGTCAGGTTTCAAACCCAGCACACTGTTAAGTATTATATAGTACATTCAGCACTAGGCCACTCATCTCTGAAGAACAACAACTGCTTCCATAAACGTATCCTGTTTATCAGTGATGCACATCACAAAAAGACATTCAACCCTGCAGGTTTCAAACCCAGGACCCTGTCAACTATAGCACCATGGATTAGCCCAATAGGCCCCTGAGCTCAGGGAAATATTGCCTGTTTCCAGAAACATATCCTTATTGCCAGTAACACAATGCTTGTACATATAATGGGAAAAATGACAATGTACTTGGACTGTGATACAGACAGCAAACCAGAACAGAGACAAATAAATGTTGATGGATGTAAGTGAGGCCTAGGATATCAGGTAGAACTGACAACAGCACAGACTGTTGTGGAATGTCACAATTTTGCCAACTACATTTGGCACACTTAGGTTCATAGGTGTGTACTAGGCTAATGGCCCTAGATCCTTTACAAGCCTAGCCTATAAAAGTGCCCTGGCATTGTGCTGCCATCAAGTAGAGCCACTGGAGTGATCCCCAGGTGAACTTCCTATTTCACATCCACTCATCAAGATTTCTCTTGAAGAGGGCCAGTGAGGTGCTCTGCTTGACATGAATGGGAAATCTATTCCAGAGCATAGGCAGTCTCTGGGTTATGAACCTGTCCCTCCAGCATGTTCTGTTGATTGTGGTAATGAGGTTGAGGTCTCTGGAATGTGTGGTGCAGAGGGATTGAGATTTCTTTAGATGTAGCATTTCTAACAGAGCTGGGTCAGACATGGCTTTGTAAGTCAAGCAGAGATCGCCTCTTAGTAGACAATATGAAACAGAGAATAGCTTGAGTTTTTTTAGTCTGTCCATGTACCACATGCGTTTAAGGCCTAGAATCTTCTTCGGAGGTACATTTGTGGCCTTTCCAGTTATTGCATGTGTCTAGTGATGTACATGTCAAATGGGACATTATACTCGATGATTGGCCTAATGAGGAAAGAGTAGAGAGAGATGATGACGTCTTTCTTCCTGGATGAAAAACCCTTGGTAATGAGATGTGCCACATAGAAGGACTTTCTGACTTTCAGTAGAGTATTGACTCTGTAGCTCAATCTGTTACATTCCTGGCATGCAAAATATTTTTCCGCCCACAGTCCTGGTTTCCTTTCCAGTGTGCTCCATGTTAAGTACATGGTTGTCGAAACAATTAAATGACTGAGCCATGCAATCTTAAGCGCAACTTTTTTTGGCTACTGCAGTCACTGCCACCCTTATTAGCACCTCAAAGGCCTGTAGGATGGGACACACTTCACACACATATATATATATATATATATATATATATATATATATATATATATATATATATATATATATATATATGTCCAAAATGTCACCTGCCACTCTTTAGATGCCACTATTACATAACATATATATGAGAGGGACATGCCTCACCTGGACTATTATGGGTACCCTCACCCTGGCTATACTGTGACAACAGAGCAGACACTGCTCCCTCAGATACATATGCAGCTTGCTGTCCCACAGTGTTTTTGCGATCTCCAGTATGACTCCTCGGCAGAATGCAGCAGCTGCAGCCTGCAACATATGCATCAGTTTGTTCAGCTACCTGCTACAGATCTACCATACCTTCCAAACACCTAGAACAGGCAATCCACACAACACCCATACATAAAGGGGTGGGGGATAGTCAAGTGACAGGGTCATGTGTCAAAGTCTTCCCCTACAAACATACACAGCTGATAGACCAGTGGTTACTGCAGCAGCATGCATATTCTGATGTAAATGACGTAGGACACTCACATCTGTCTTCCTCCTTACTGACCTCAACCCACACTGCTAAACAGTAAACTGCCACATAATCAGAAAGTCTGTTCACAATGGCCAAACATAGCATGAAGAACTGTGGACATACCACATAAATCCAAACAGTGGACAGTATTTCAACCTACCCTCTGTGGTACTGAAGTCCCCACACCTCGATAATGTCCTTCTCACAGGCCAGGAAAAGGATAAAGGCCTAGATGAAGGCCTCAAATACAGCACTGTGTTCCCATGACTTTGGCTAATGAAAATGCAACCCAGCTGTTCTGAATGCAATTAGCAAGTGTGAGCCACAGATTGGTGCACAGAAATCAGCTGTTAATGAGCATGACCTAAAACAGGCAAGTTGCTGCCTATGGTACACAGGTCTGTGACGTTCTGTATGATGACAGACTACACTATCCCAGCATTCTACCACAGGATTTCTGCACATAAAGGAGTATGGCACTACAACAGGTATGTAATAGTATTCCCCATTTAATTGGATGCAGTTGGGGGATACAGGCAAGGGAAATAGGGATTACAACAGTAGAGGTCTGTGGTAAATATCTTGTAATTACATGTCGCTGTTAGTCAGCTCTCCAGCAGCTACAGGTTTCCCTTTTGACTCTGTCTGCTGTGACATAGATCACAGCTCTGGCCCGGTGAGTCCCCCAGCAATGGTCAACTCATGTACGAATGAAACTGGATTGGGTATTAGACAATAGTGACTGCCAGTAGTGGTGGATACAGCTGCCATATCACATGATGTACTGTCAGTCTGCTCCTCTCACTCTGTGAATGTCACGCAGGCATAGTTAAAACATTTAAAATGTTATAAAAACTGAGATGCAAGTACTACCTATGCAGTTTCGATAGTAAAATGTCCCAGGAAACAAAGTGCTCTGTGCTCCGTAATTCAAACAGCAAAGTTCAGTTAGTGAAAACCTCGTCTCTTCAGACCAAAAAGGCAAGATAGATCCAAATACATGTAATGTTGCTATCCAAGAAGACAACTCAAACTGTCGACCACAGTTTATTACACAAAAAACAAGGCAGGTGAGCGCTTTCACTTATCAGCTTTTTCAAACCATGGTTTGAAAAAGCTGATAAGCGAAAGCGCTCACCTGCCTTGTTTTTTGTGTAGTAAACTGTGGTCGACAGTTTGAGTTGTCTTCTTGGATAGCAACATTACATGTATTTGGATCTATCTTGCCTTTTTGGTCTGAAGAGACGAGGTTTTCACTAACTGAACTTTGCTGTTTGAATTACGGAGCACAGAGCACTTTGTTTCCTGGGACATTTTACTATCGAAACTGCATAGGTAGTACTTGCATCTCAGTTTTTATAACATTTTACCTGTATGACATTTTTGGAGCTGTGCAAGTACTTTTGCATTTTTGTGGTGTTCTATATTATCTTAATATTACATAGTTAAAACATTGTCCAGGTGTCCCTGAATGTTCCTGACATAATCTGGCTAGGTCACTGTGTACTCAACACCTTTATATCATCACTTGAGAGCTATGGCTAGCATACCTGTTGCCATCTTACGGCAGGACAGCAGGTTATAGCCAACAGTAATGGGGGACACAGCAACTGAGTGACATATTGAGCATGCAATGTGAGGGGATGATTACATTACCAGATATTAAAGTGCCATAACTGTTTTCTGAGGTGTCTGGTGTGTGACAGCCAGATTCCCCACAGTCTGGTGACAACCATTACATATAGTCCAACTGTTTTCCAGACATCCACATTTGTCTGTCAAAGGGTCCACATGTATCAGGCACATGTACACATTCTGCAAACATCTGTGTACTGCAGATGTTGGACACCATCAAGGAGGATACCCTCCAAAATGTTTGCAGTACTCTTTATAATTGTGTCGCACAGATATTGCTGGACTGTTCCCATACACCTGTGGTACCACTCACCTATTTGTCGGATGGTGGATGTATGACATGGTACTGGCATGTCACCCATAGGGGACACACCACAGTAGATGGCAGCAATGGGAGTGGACAGATAACAACACAGTCCATCACAGCACACAGGGCCATAACTGGTATACCTAGGATCATACAAGGTTACTAGGTTATTGGCCCTGAGGCCCTCACAAGCCTAGCCCAGAATTTAGCCTATGTATATGCAAGTCAACACCTGATGCTCCAGTCCAACAGGGATGTAGGTGGTATCCCAAGTGTGTATGTCCTGCTAATCATCCAGTTATCCAGATCTCACCTGAAAAGGTGTAACTAGCTACCCTGGCTGATGTGGACAGGGTGTCCATTCCAGAGCTGGGAGAGTGTATGGGACACACATTTGACCCTTCAACAAGTCCTGTTGATGTGACACCAGGTTGAGGGTGCATGTGCGGGTTATTAGAGTGGAGCCCGACTTGCAGTTGTGCACCAGTCCCTTCAAGGTGGAGTCTGTCATCGCCTTGTATGCCAGACAGAGGTCACCTCTGAGGAGTCTGTCTGAATCTGGGTAGAGGGATGGGCTAATCTGTGTATAGTAGATGTGTGAGGCCATGATATTCCCTATTGGGGAACCTCGGTGATGTCTACAGCTGCTGCATGTGCTTTGCCAAGTAAATTACCACAGGGGCATTATACTCAATAATGATCCTTATTATCAGAGGGATAAAGGGATGTTGTGACTCCCATGTCCCTGGATGACATACCATTATGTATGAGGCGGGACATGTAGAAGATTCCCCTTACAATGGAAGCAACATGGTGGGCAAGTGTCATGTTGCCATCAACCTATGTGCACATAACCCTCTTGACTGATTGCATGGTTAGGATGTTGTTAGTACTGTGATAATATGTGAGGACGTCACTCTCCCCAAAGGGGATGACTCTGCATGTTGTGGCATGCAGCCTGAGGCCATGTTTCTGGCACCAGTGATGTATCTGTGTGAGACTATCTTGGCAGATGTCCATATCACTACAGAATCCAGTGACAGCGCCCAGCATGCAGTCGTCTGCTAACATGGTCGACCATAGTCAAATGGCTGTGCCCTGCACCTCAGAAGAGTACATCACACGTAACAGCAGGCCAAACACAGAATACTGGGTCACATCACTAGTTATGGGTCTACCATTTGGGGCTATTCCCCTATATGGACTAGGTGGGTCCTGTCAGTGCCCCAGTGTGCTACCCATCTGCTGACATAGGGACTAATGCTTAGTTGGGAGTGTTTTTCAATTATGGCCAAGTGTAGAATACTGTCAAAGTCTTTGGCCAGGTCTAGGTAGGCAGTGTGCACTGTCACCCACCATACATGGCTTTGGTGATTGTGTCAAAGAGGTCAACCAATTGTAACAGACATGATCCCCATCTTGACAAAGCCTAACTGTGTGTGATGAAGTGTGTGGAGGTTGCAATGTCCTTGTTAATGAGGTTCACTATATACTGTTCCATGGCCTTACAGATTAGCCTACTTAGGCTGATGGGTCTATAATGTGCCAGATTGGTGGATGCCCCACCTTAGTGTAAAGGGGTGACAGTAAGTGTCTTCCACTCAGCTGGGACAAAGGCGGTATTCAGGCTTTGATTGAATACAGTGCCTTATGGTGCTGCAAGGTCATGCTTGGGGTTAGGTAGGATGCATCTTGTGATGTGATAGACTCCCATGGTGACTGTATACCATGACTTTAAGGTGACAGTGGTTACCTGTTCCCTACATATAAGGAAAAGGGGGCAGGTACTGGGGATGTCCTTATGATGATTTGTCAGGCATCACGTATGCTATACCTACATCACTTGTGTCCTTGACCACCACTACTGAGTAGATCTGAGTGCTTCCTGTAACATTGCAGACTTATGTGAAGAAGGGGAGATGATTGTCTGTAATGGATGCCACCAATGTATCCTGGAGGTTTGCTTTGCAGGATTCCAGTAGTAATGTTAGTTGTTAGTTCAGGCTAAGGTGACATTGCGTCAAATGCCCACCTGCCCCTACTTTATTTCAGATAGCAGTATGTCATCCCTGTTATAGACACTATTCATTGCAGATGTCCACCAGACAGGTGTATGTATCCTTGCAGAGGATGATGTAGTCCTGTCGGGTATACCTGACTCCATGCATCTATACAAATGCACATATATCACTTTTGTGTATTTGTGGATATTGGTGCCAGTTCTTTCAGAGGGGGTGGGGGCTGCAAAGCTGTGCATACCACCCCTCAGGAAGCTGTATTCAACTTTGGAGTTGTATGTATGTCTTACCCTAGCTAGAGGGTATTGTGGGAGATGGTGACTGCAAACGTGACCCTTATATGGTTGCTCTCACCATAGGGGATGACACTGTTGGTGTGCTGAAGTGGTTACCTGTTTTGTCTAATATCAACTCCAACAGAGCTTTACCTCATGTGGGGATAGCACCTAACTGCTCCCAGGTGTTTGCATTTTCACTGTTGATGGATCTCTGGCCATTTGTGTGCTGGCATGAGTACATCTTCCAATGCATGTTTGGGTAATTCGGGTAATCCAGGATCAGGGTATGGACCCAAATTCTGATACAGTTGATCAGGTCCATATAGGCAAAATGGGCTTCCTGGTCACATGTGGGGCCCGATAGCTAGCTATCATGTGGATAGGTATCTTTACAATGGTGAACTGCCCATGCTGTGTCCCCATCTTACTGCCTGTACACCCAGGAGGTGTGTATGTCTTTCATATATAGTGACACCCCACGTCCCATCACTTTAGCACCTATACATTGAGGTCTGACTGTATGATAGGATGGGTGACCACATAAGAATGGGGTGCTCTCTGCAGGTTTTAACTATGTGTCTGTGACTGCACAGATGTCAGCATATCCCAGGGTTATGAATGCTTGAAATGAGTGCAGATTCATGTTTAGACTCATAGCATTTAGCAGCATGGCCTTCAATGTGTGATGTGCTCACAGTTGTATGTTGGCAGCGCTAACCTCATCATGTCTCTTAATAAAGGGGTGGCAAGAACCATTGCCAGAAACATGAAGGCCAGTTGAGACACATGGAGGCCATCTCTGGCAAAGCATCTTGGTCTGTTGATCATATCATCCCAGGCTCTCAGGTACTGTATCCCCTGGAATGGCATAGGTTCACAAGCCAATTGTTAAGGTCAATCATTTCCTGAGTGAGTTGCGGCATCACTCTGGGTGACAGTGAAATGCTGCATAAGGCTAGGGACATACCTGCCTGGGACACATGACCTGCATGCTCAATCATGCCATACTGCATACAGTCCAGGGAGGTACGTGTGAGGTCAGCCATGCCATCATGGACTATGACACACTCATAATGGTACATGTTGCTGAGAGACAACAGTGGGTATGTGATATGGCAGATTCTGGCCCCTGGCTGACAAGTTACTGTGATCTTCCCCATATGCAACCAGCTGTGAGGCACATCTATGTGTCTCACAATGCATATGTGATATGGCAGATTCTGGCACCTGGCTGACAAGTAAATGTGATCTTCCCCATATGCAGCCTGGTGTGAGGCACATCTGTATCTCACAATGGAGTCTCGTATGACTAATATGTTTTATTTATGGTGACGCCTTTGTGGCTGTGGGACACAGGTGTGTGGCTATGTGTGTATGTGCTGTGGAGGGCTGTGGAGTTCACATATGTCTTTGCTCGGATGCCTCCTTTGTATATGGATGTGTATGTTGTGGACCTATGTATATGTCAGCGTGTGTGTTGTGTAGGTGTGGGTGGTGTGTGAGGTGCGCTAATTGTGATGACAACCTGTTCAGTGCCAGATATGCAGCCTTGATAGGGAGAGAGCATGGAATGTAGGTTACTAATGTCATTGCATCTCTCACAAATTATGTTCCTTGGTGGTGTTTGTAGATGGTTGTCTGTGTGAATGAGGCAGTTGCTATACTGTGCCAGGATGCCCATGTCAACAAGACTGGCAGGGGAAACTGTAGGACATTGTGCACCCATATATTCCAGACTCTGAGGGTAATATTTGCAATAGTAAAATGCAGTGGAGCACCTAAGAGAACATGTAGCAAGTAGCAGGAAAAAGCAAGATCAGGAGGGCAATGCATGATATATTGGCACTATGTTACTGATAGCCACATACATTCTGTGGTGATAGATGGTGGGGTATGATGTGGGAGTTAGCGGAGGATATTGCTGGCAAATGTGGATGTGCAGAGTGTGTACATAATGGAGAGGAATGTATGTGGTCCTGTGATGTGTTCTCCTCTTCTTGTCTTTCAGGTGTGATGTACCAATGTAGGAACCCACCATTTGAAGATGCGGTGAATGCTTCCATACTGGATGAACTGAGACTCCATAACCAGATCCTGTTGTGGAGGAGTTGCCATAATCAGCAACAATGTGCTGCACTGTGGGCAAACATTGTAGCATCAGTGAATCATGTCAGGCAACAGGAAAGGAGCTATGAGCAGGTCCCACACTGTGCCACAGACATGATAAATATTGTATGGCAAAGGGCTGCAGCTGTGGCCAGGAACATTCTGGCACTGGTGGTGGGCCTGCAACACTAAAATCACTTTCAGCCACAGAAGAGTTCCTGGCAAACCTGGGTCTAGCTATCAGCTCACAAAGATGCATCACACCGTATGTCGTGGAAGTGGGTGGCACAGTTTTCACAGCAGAAGAGCATCCAGGTAAGCCTCCTGTGGTCATTGCATTAATACTGTAGCAATCATAGTGGTAGCCTCTGCATACCTGTGCCTGGATGTCAGGTTATTCTGCATTTGTGTGTCAGGGGGGTTGTAAAACACACATGTGCACACATATTGAGAATGTCTGCAATGTGGGCAGAATCACAGTTTGTACTGTACATGTTGATATATGAACATATTATCCTGTAGCAGACACTATTCTGCTGACAGTACCTCTCCCCCACAATTACCTCTATTGTGGCCGGAGTCCATCGTCCAGTAGCTAGTGAGTGTGCAACTGTATTGTCATGACTCATCTAAACCCTAGGCATGTTCAGGGCTGCCAGTTTGCTGTGGACAGAACTGTTAAGCTAAGCCATATCACAATACCTGTATGTTCAGTTGTGGAGGGGTTCACTGCAGTGAATCACATTGGTAATCACTGTAGCATATTTGCAGGAACTGTAACATATTTACATGTAGTTTTGTGATGGTCTAGGCAGTCTGCTATACAGAGAGCATTAGTATGGTGGAAAAGGGTGCACTATGTTAAAGGTGAACGTCCATCACATACACTGATATCTCACATATCTCACAGGTGTATAGTACTAGCAACATTAACTGGTTGTAGCTGCACTGCATTTGTTAAGGGCCAGTCTTGTCAGTGTCTGTCGTGGTCTGCTTGTGTGTTGTGCATGGAATTAGTGAAATGGTGTGGTATGTGTAATGCAGTTGTGGCACCTCACCTGTATGTGTGTGTGTTTGTGGAGCAGCAGACATAATAGAGCAAGGAGTAATGTAGTCATGTTTTCTTCTTCCTCACAGGTGACCATGGGGTTCGGAGTGTGCCCCCTTTACAACCTGATGGCAGTGTCTCATTGGACTCTGGTGATGACTGTGGCCATAGTGATGCACAGGTGGTGTTGCTGGAGGCAAAATCGGTGCCATGTGTTGACATCCCACTTTCTCCACAATGTCCCCGCACAGTCAGTATGCCACACACACACAGTCCCCTGTGGCCACAGATACTGGACCATCTGAGGATGGTGGCATTGAACAGGAGATTGTGGTAACTATGGTATCTGTGACTGTGGACAGTAGTCATTGCCACGGAGCTGGCGAGGTCCCACACAGGCAGATTGACAGAGGTGCTTGAAGGAGGACTGCTGGCCATCCACCACCTGTCAGAGGTGTCACAGCATGTATCACCCGACACATGTTTTGGTCCATCCTGGAGGCACAGGCATGTTCTGAAAGCAACATCAGACAGATGCTCAAGAGCATGGGTGCATCACTGCCTGGCATCCATGACTCCCTCCACAGCATTGTTGATGCCCTACATCATTTCACCAATGTAGTGGATAGACAGTGGGGTGAGACATTGTCATCCTTAACTGTGCAATCTCCATGCTGGAGATGTGGTGGGAGTAGTGCAATGGACATGTGAATGTAGGTCAGCAACAACATCAGCTGATAGCCCACATGGCCATGCACAGTCACACTCCCATAGTGATAGTACCAACGACAGTACTGAAGGGGGGTTGCTGTACACACCACAACATGGCAGGTTATGGGCATGTGGTCTTGGGTGGTCCTGCATGGGATGCCAATCCAGCAGACACCAGTCACTGTCAGCAAGTAGTACTGCATCTGCCCTAGCTATGCTGGGGTCAGTGGCACTCCTGGTAGGACCAGTTCCTGTGTTCATGTCTGGAAATGGTAAACTGTACATTCTGCCATGTACAGCCCACAGCTGTCTAACATACCCTCATGTAGGGCTAACACATGCCTTGACTGTATACACACACTCAAACATCACTGCCACATGCAGGTCACCACCAGACACACACAGCTCCTCCCCATGGCCCCACTAACCAGCACCCCTCCAGACATGTATACACACGCACCCACACACACACACACACACACACACACACACACACACACACACACACACACACACACACACACACAATGTTCACAGTGTGGCACAGCCTGCCTCTGGCAACCCCACACCACACCCTGTGCATGTGATGATACCTGTACCACATCTCTGTTATCCATTCCATCAATGCAGGGACATGCTAATATGTGTCTGATGCACAGGGTGACTATAGTACAGTTACTGACAGTCAGTAGTGCAGGAGTGTTATACCCAGTAAGGTGGCATCTGTTGGCATGTGTTATGGGTACACATCACAGTGCATGTATCTTTGTTTGGTGGTGGTGCCTTGGTATTAGTATTGCTGACTGCTCATTGTCTCCCAGACCTTTTCTGTTTCTGTCCCGAGTGTCTGTGTGTCTATGTCATGTGGAACTGCAGCCAATACAGTGGCTCAGGATGGCATGGTAACAAGACTGAAATGTGATATCACCAAGGTATGGCTGTACATGTGCACGGTTAACTAGGTTCATATGTGTAGGATAGTGTGTCATGGACAACTGGGGCAGACAGCGTAATTGTGCATGCATACCTCTTGACACAGCATGCTACCCTTGATACATGTCACCTGGGAGTTTAGTAGGATCATATGTTCATAGAATTGTAGAAGTTTACTACAGTAATGGCCCTGGTTCCCTAACAAGTCTAGCCATTAGTTTATCCCCAACAGAATCATCTATCAACACTTATTACTCCTGTCATTGAGGGACACAGGTGGGACCCCTGGGAGAGATTTGTGGTATCCCATCCACTCATCACGGTCACACTTGATGAGGGTATGAATAGTACTCTGTTTGGCATGTATGGTAAGTGCATTCCTGAGACAGGGCAGCCTCTGGGAGACAAACCTGTCTGTCTGGCAGGTTTTGGTGATGTCTCCTATTAGATTCATGCTTGCTGTGCTGGTAATACGTGGGGAAGTAGACTCACATATATGGAGCAGCTGTTGAAGGGCAGGGTCCAGCACTGGGTTTCAGGTGTGCCACAGCCCACATCTGGGCAATCTGCCTGATACCAAGTGGGGCACTTCTGATTAGAGGATGTCTGCATGGGACATGTTTTGTAGGCCATGGATTACCTTTGTGGGTATTACCATGGCCTTTCCAGTTGTTGCAGATGTCTGGACAGGTACATATCAAATGGGCCATTGTACTAAATTATTGTTCCACTGGCTGATGACTTTACAGAGGTAATGTCCACCTTTTTTTTTTGGATGCACCCCCTTTACCTATGAGTTGTATCACGTACAAGGCCTTTCTGACCACTGCCACTACATGATGGTTAAATGCGACATTGTTATCAAACTGAGTACCCAGGTCTCTCAACACAGGTTGTGTGTTTATGGGGTTACCAATGACGTGGCAAAAAGTGGGGCCATGTCCTTGATGTATGGTATGATGGTACTGTTTTCTGCATTTATCTTGAGGCCAGGACCTTGGCATCAGTCTGTATCTGATGTAAGACCCTGTCGCAGTATGTTAACATCATTTGATGGGTCAATGACAGACAGAATGCAACTTACAGTTACCACGGCCTTAGTCAGTACCACTATATGTGGCTGGTGGCGTTAAGAATTAATGCCTAGATACACGTGGATTATGTAGGGGCACTGGCTACCCACAGGGCCTTGACATGTATACATATTGCACACACACAGACAACACAGCTTAAGGTTGCCACTTTAATGAATGCCCAAAGTCAGACACATCTTGTAGTATCATAACATTGGCTGGACAAATCACACCCATGGCAAGTGCAAAGCATAGGACTTATCTTGGTCTGCCAATATGATATCTTATTTTTGAAGCATTTACCTAGGTTATGCTATGTCTCAGAACATTCAGGTGTTTCTGATGTAAAATGACTGGTTTCTGCAACTATTACACACATGAAGGAAATGCTTGTTTCACTACACTCTTGGGACCTATGTATTATTTTAGTTGTTTTCATAGAACACACCTGGCCAAACATGGACTACAACCTGCACGGTGGGACAGGTGTTGGACTTAACACAGTCATACTGCTGCAAGGGGATATACATACACACGCACACACACACGCACACACACACACACACACACACACACACACACACACACACACACACAAACCGTCTTTGTTGAGAGTAGAACTCTTAACTCTTACCTGTCTAATTGTGCATACTATAGCTCTACATACATTTTACATGCACCACGGAGCTTATATGTTTTTGTAGTGTTGGACACTACTATTCAGGTGGATGACATCTGCAGGTGCTGTAAAAGTTGTCAGTGGGGGGTTAACAGGTTTGCACAGGCCCTTAAAATGGTATAACCATTACACACAAACATGGAAGACCGCCACACTGCTGCAAGGGGATATGCATATACGCACACACACGCGTACACTCACAGAGTTGCCAGTTTTGAGATTATAACCCCTATCTAGTAGTATGTACTATAGTGCTACATACTTATTGCATGCACCACAGAGCTTCTGTACCTGGAGAGTATCTAACTGTGCATCTAAGGTGGATGACATTAGCAGGCCCTGTAAATTAATACAATGGGGGAATTAACAGGGTCTTAAAATGGTATAACCATCGCACACACAAGGCAGCCACATTGCTACAGGGGATATTCTTCACACACGCACACAGTTGCTAGTTCTGAGATTAGAACCCCTAGCTATCTAATTGTATGTACTATAGAGCTATGTACATATCACATGTACCACAGAGCTTATGTACCTGGAGGGTGTCTAACTGTGCATCTAAGGTGGATGACACCAGCATGCCCTGTAAAGTAATCCAATGGGGGACTAACAGGGTGGAACAGGCCTTCAAATGTATTGGCATTGCATACACATATACAATACATACACACAGCTTCAGGGGATATACATGCCCACATGCACTGAGTTGCCATTGCTGAGATTAGAAACACTACCTATCAAACTATATACACTATAGTGCTACTTACTTATCACATGTGCCACAGAGCTTATGTAACTGGTGAGTGTGTAACTGTGCATCTAAGGAGGATGACATCAGCAGGACATGTAAAGTAGGTCAATGGGAGGTTCACAGGTAGGCAAATGCTTTAAAATGTATTGGCATTGCACACACATAGGCAAGAAATAAACACAGTAGCAAGGGGATATACTTACACATACACACACACACACACACACACACACACACACACACACACACACACACACACACACACTCACTGAGTTGTCATTGCAGGGATTACAAGCACTATCTATCTAGCTGTATACACTATAATGCTACATAGTTATTGCATGCGCCACATAGGTTATGCATTTGGATAGTGTCTGCCACTGTTGCTGGGGTGGATGACATCAGTAGCTGCTAACAGGGAGCACACTGTTGTGGAAGACAGTAGTCACAAAACCATAAAATGAGGGACCATTGCACATAGGTCTGTTGGACGTGTGTATTCTGCTGTATGTGGAATATATACATAAAAATACACACAAGGTGGCTGATGTGAGATGAGAACCCCTACCTATCTACTATTACACACTAGAGCTCACTGTGCTATTTGCATGCACCACTGGTTACAGTTGGTGTATGACTGGCTGCAGCACTACATCACTCTGTACCTTTCTGGGTCTCTCTCTCTCTCTCTCTCTCTCTGTTTCTCTCCCCATCTGTCTGCCTTTCTGAATATATATATATATATATATATATATATATATATATATATATATATAGATTCACTTTATAAGCACAACATTTTAAAACATCGAAATTCATATGGCCAAGACCATATAATCGATGTTTTAAAACATCGAACCTGTAAAGGAAACAAAAAAAAACAAAAAACAAAAAAAAATTTCTAAGACGTTTTTGCAGGGGGGCAAGCCCCTCCCCCCCGCTATTTAAATATACCAATTCCAAGATCACACTACAGCAAAGAAAAGGGAAACTTACCCGTCCCGTGCTGTATGGAGATCTTCGCTTTACAGGTTCAATGTTTTAAAACGTTGATTACATTGTCACGGCCATATAAATTTTGATATTTTAAAACGCTGAGCTTGTAAAGTGAATCCATATATAGGTTCATAGGCGTGTACTAGGCTAACGGTCCTGGAGCCTATATAAGCCTAGCCCAAGAAGATTCCCTGGCATTATGCCACTAAAAGTTAGCTCCCAGTGCCCCTGTCAAGCAAGGCCACTGAAGTGATCCTCGAGGTGAACCTCCTATTGCCCACCCACTCTTCAAGATTTATCTTAAGGAGGGCCAGTGAAGTGCTCTGCTTGATGTGAATGGGAAGTTTGTTTCAGAGTATGGGAAGTCTCTGAGTTGGGAACATGTCCCTCCAGCATGTTCTATTTATTGTGGTAATGAGGTTAAGGTCTCTGGAGCATGTGGCAAGGAGGGATTTGGATTTTTTAGACATAACATATCTAGCAGATCTGGGTCAGACATGGCTTTGTAGGTCATGCAGAGATTGCCTCTAAGTAGGCGATAAGAGACAGAGTATAGCTGGAATTTTTTTTACTCTGTCTGTATAGGGCATGTGTCTAAGGCCTATGATCCTCTTAGTGTGGTATTTTTGTGACCTTTCCAGTTGTTGTAGGTGTCTAGTGAGGTACATACCAAATGGGGTGTTGTATTCTATAACAGGTCTAATGAGGGATGAGTAGAGAAGGATCATGACCACTTTCTTCCTGGATGAGAAACGTTTTGCAATGAGATGTGCCAAATAGAAGGACTTTCTGACTACAGTGCCAATGTGGTTATCAAAGGAGAGGTTGCTGTCGACCTCTGTCCCCAGGTCTCTTATCATACCTTCAGTATTTACTGGACTACCGCTTATGTGGTAGTTCATGGGCACCAAATTTTTCCCAAAGGGAATGACAATGCACTTTTTGGCATTGAGCTTAAGGCCATGGTTCTGGCACCAGTCATTGGTGTCGGTGAGGCCTTTTTGTAGAATGTCTACATCAGTTGTAGAATCAATAATGGCTCCCAGTTTGAAATCATCTGCGAACTTGGCCAGCCAGAGTCCCTTTGTGTTGGCTTGAACTTCAGAGAAGGAGATGCCAAACAGGAGAGGACCTAGGACCGATCCCTGTGGGACTCCACTTGTAACTGGTCGGTAGTCAGATTTGGAGTCCACTACTTTCACAATGTGGGTTCTATCAGTGAGCCAGTTGGCAACCCATCTTATTACATAGGGGTTTATGCCTAGTTTAGTGAGTCTATCTATGATTCCTGAGTGAGGGATGGTGTCGAAGGCCTTGGCAAGATCTAGGTAGACTGTATGAACTACCTTGCCTCATCCACAGCTCTGGTGACAGACTCTAAGTCTATCAAGTTGAGCAATGATGATCTACCTTTCGCAAACCCATACTCAGTGGGGTCCAGAGTTTGGAGATTCCCTATGTCCTTATTTATAAGGTCCATGATGATGCAGTCCATAGCCTTACATATCAGACTCATCAGGCTAATGGGGCAGTAGTTCCCATGGTCTGTAGTCACTCCCCCTTTGTGGAGTGGGATGACCATAGCAGTGCACCATTTGGTAGGAACAAAGCCTAAAATGAGGCTGTGATTGAACAAGATACTCAGGTGTGGTGCCAGTTCACTTTGTAATTCATGTAAAACACAGCCAGGGATATTATCAGGTCCCATGAAAGCTTTATTCTTGGCTTTGGACAGTGCGGTTTTTACCTGTGTAGCTGTGATAACAGGGACTTGGCATTCCTGAGGTATTGTGACAGGCCCTTTAGGGGGTGAAAAGGGGTAAAATTCGCACTGATCCTGTCTGTATGTGTATTGCCATTCTGCTGTAACTCAGAGAAGATCTGAGTATTGCCATGTAGATTCTTGACATAACTATAGAATGCCTTGTGGTTGTCTTTAGAATCTGCAGCAATTTTGTTTTCATAGCTAGCTTTAGTGGATTTGATGAGGGATCTCAGTTTTTTTCTGAAGCTAACAAAGGAGTTTTTCCAGTCTTGGGAGTTCACCCTTTTCTGCAACAGTTTTTTCCTTCTGTTCTAGAGTTTGTTTATGTTGGGGACCACCAGATATGTTTCCTTTTATGGAGGAGAGCAACTTGGTTCTGTTTGGTATGGCCCACTCCATGCACTTGTGTTTGTGCTCATACAGTGCATCGGTGTATGATTCAGCAGTCATGCACCTATTTTCCATTTGCATGGGTGTCATGAAGTCAGCCATCTCTGTTTTTAGAAGCCCAAAATTGGCTTTTTACAGTGTTTTCCTTTAGCAGGAGATGAGGGTGGGATGTGGATATCCATGGTGATATCCATGGTGATTAGCTTGTGGTCAGATCTGACCAGGGAGGAGTTGATTACTGGTGTACAGCAATGGTCACCCATGTTAGTAATGACCATGTCAAGGATGTTTCTACCCCCAGTGGAGATAAGAATTAGTTGGTCCAGGGCATTGGAATTAATGAATTCCAGAAAATGTTGAGCAAGTGTGTTGGTACCTATATATATTTATATATATATATATATATATATATATATATATATATATATATATATATATATATATATATGTGTGTGTGTGTGTGTGTGTGTGTGTGTGTGTGTGTGTGTGTGTGTGTGTGTGTGTGTGTGTGTGTGTGTGTGTGTGTGTGTGTGTGTGTATCTATATTAAACTAAACAGATCCACATATATCTTATATGTGCCACATACATGGGGATAGGGAGAGACAGTTAAGGTATACATAACTGTCTGTATGCACAAAGATATATGGGCATCACAGTTCTATAGTCAGATATGGGTTCAGGCATGGGCTGAAATTAGCTATGTGTAGAAGCATGCCCAGTATGACCATCAATACTTACAATGGGATTCCAGGCCAGACCTACCTGTACTCCAGTCCAATATTTCGTGTGCTACATCCACTTGTCTGTTGAACCTGATGAAACAGTCCAGTACATTCCTGATGGAATAGTTAATAACTGTAAGGAAAATATGTATTTTGTAACCACCTATGGTTGCTTTACTTTTAAATTTCTTGATATAGTAAAACAATTTTGGTCCTTTTTACTTTCTTGTAAAAATGTTCAACAGTGGCTTGATGTTAACTTACAATTTTCCTATCGGAGAGGTAGAAATATGTGTGGTCCCATTTTTGGATGTTATTTTGGATATTTCTGATGGTATGAAAATTATTACCTCAATTAATAGAAAATTTGAAGGTACTAATTTTTATTTACATGGAACTAGTGGTCACCCTCCCCACACTATGGATGCATTACCATATGGGGAAATGTTACGTGCATATAGATTATGTGGAAGATATGATATTTTTCAGCAAGAAATGAACATTTTGGTGGAATCTTTTTTAAGCAGAGGATATAATAAGGACATTTTAAATAGATGTTTTGATAAGTTGGTTAGAAGAGTTAAGCTTTTTGATGGTGTAACTAGTTATCATCCTTGTAACAATGTGGCTCAATATAATAGTGTTAATAACTGTAAGGAAAATATGTATTTTGTAACCACCTATGGTTGCTTTACTTTTAAATTTCTTGATATAGTAAAACAATTTTGGTCCTTTTTACTTTCTTGTAAAAATGTTCAACAGTGGCTTAATGTTAACTTACAATTTTCCTATTGGAGAGGTAGAAATATCAAAAACTTTTTAGTTAAAAGTAAATTTATTTTGCCTCTACCTTTAATATATAAAGAACCATGTCGAATTGGCACCTTCCCTTGTGGAAGCTGCAAAGGTTGCAAATATATTGTACCCTGTTTTCCATTCATTAATGATGTGAAGTTTACTCCTGTTAAGGAATTTTGTTGTAAGTCAGTAGGGGTTATTTATGCTCTCTGTTGCCCATGTAATATTTATTACATAGGAGAAACTAAAAGGGCTTTTAAATTGAGATTGTTAGAGCATATAAGGGACATTAACAATGGTAATATTGAAAGCCCTGTAGCTCTGCATTTTTTAGAATATCATAATAAAAGTAGTGAAGGTTTAAAAGCCACTATTTTAGAACACGTTAAGCCACCAATGTACTGTCAGCAGGATGTTAAAACTGTGTTATTGCAAAAAGAAGCTCTGCTTATTTTAAAGTACAAAACTATGTCTCCTTGTGGGCTCAATGCAGAGTTCAATTGGAGAGTGCTGCTTAATTAATTGTTTAATTGTTTAATTGAGTTTTCAGTTTGCTATAAAGTATGGGTGCTTGTACATAATTTTATTCTCCTTGAAGGCTTTGGCCAAGACGTCAGAGAGATTTTATTAAAAGATTTGCTGGATACTGTGTTCGTTGTTTGCTACTTGCTACCTGGTGCTTTTTTGTTGCTTTTGACATTCCTGATGGATCCCTGCGGGATTTTCTGGCTGTGTGTTGCCCATGCTATCTAACCCATATCTAGGGTGTGCACAGAATGCATTGGACTGAACAGAGTTTTGCATAATATGTCTGGTACAGTTTACATAGCACTGTCATTTCTTTCTATGTCAGTGGCAGATCATTATATCTTATTGTGAAGAACCGCTGACAGACATTTCGGTTACTGACTCCATACACTGCAGGGAACCCATGTTACTGCACAAACTGTTCTATTCTGCACTTACTACATTTGTCTGGGCAGTATTTCCTCCTTCCCTTTATATGTGGGCCTTTGTCCTGCCATGTTACAGTTCCTGGCTTTGTCCACAGTTGCTGCTCTATGTAGTTGTGGGTATGCTGTGACTGGAGTAAGAGATGTAACTCCAAGCACAGGGTTATGGACTTCACACCTCTGACTGTGTTTGTTTTGCAGGTTGTCTAGCATTGTGCCCCATATGTCTGCTTTGGTCCTCAGATGGTTTGTGTTGTACTGTTATTATAAGGCTACATGTTGCCCATACCTCTCAAAGTCTTACAGCTAAAAATCTGGACAAGGCCATGTATAACGATGGGACACAAGCCCAAACATGGGGACAAGATTTTAATATTGCTCTTACAAATGTAGACAGTTGGTAGAATGGTTTTGTATTAACATGCATTTTCTGATGGGCATGACATCTGCTTCTGAACTGCCTGTCTTTATTTATTCATAGCAATCTTTATTGATTTGCCAATAGTTTGCCAGACAGCTGCAATGTTATGACAAACAGAACAGATATATGAGGCATAAATGTGGACATTCTGCAAAACTCTTTACATTTGTGAGGTATGGATGGTGCCCACTGACTTGTTGTAAGTACTGGCGCTGTTATGTGACAGCCTTTATATCCTGGTGCTACACTGACTTGTTACAACCTGCTATTCTACTAGCCACCGTCTAGGTTACTCAGAGCTGTGTACTGTCCATATCTGTTTCCCCCTGTCCCTCCATTGTCTCTGGCTTTGTCCAGCTTTCTTGCAGTAACAAATACTGACATATGGACATTCTGTAGAACTCCTATAATAGTTGTGGCTCACATGCAAAAAAGAAGGCACAGCCAGTTTCAAACCATGCGCCCTCTAAACAATGGTAATGTACTTAGCCCACTAAGCCACAACAGCCACCAGACAGTGCAATTTACTTCCTGTCACTATCAAACACAGATATACATAGCACATTGACCCCTGCATATTGGGGAACTGGTACATGTCACCAGATTGATTGAGGCAGCACTGGGATTGTGTGGTCTGCTGATATTACCTTGTAAACATACTGTTACTGCAATTGTATAGGAACACGGATGTGTTGGGGATTGGGAGCTCTAGCATTGACAGTCAAGCATCAGTCCTGTGACCTCAGTGTTTGTAATTCCCTAACATAGTGCAGTGGGTTTTGCTGGCTTAGGGCCTACTGCATATTATGCGGCAGCCAGTATTGGGCAGAGGGTTCCCGTTGTCCCACATAGCCATCTGTTGTCTGTAGCCATCCCAGTAGCCCACTCCATTCCCTTGCATACATATGGCAGGTCCATACATATGCTACCACAGTCTACTACCCCATTCATTTGTTGTAAAGGTGAGTGACTAAGCTTGTGCCTACAGCAGTTGAGAGAACTTTACTTCAGGGCTGACTCTGTCAGATGCATGCAGTACTCAGCCTACACATTGCAAGGTACAGGTTGTGTGGTGCAGCTGGCATCCTTTTTACTAGGTATGTGAGCCAGAGTGAGGTGTCAGTCCCTAGGTTCCTAGGTTGTCAGTGCATGTGCTATGTGTTGGCTCTTTGCCAAGGCCAGAGCATACTGGGCATGCCTATGTCTGCCTACAGGGGGCAGGCTCGGGGGTTCCTCCTTTGAGTCCCCCTGTGGCTGTGGGGACCTTGGCACTGTTGGGTAGCTGTGTGTCCCTACCCTGTGATGCTTCTGCCGCAGCTGTTTCTGCAGAATGATATTGTGTAGCATGACACATACTATGAGCATGGGTGCACATGTGGCTGGGGAGTACTGCATGGCTCCAACAGATATGCTGAGGCAGCAGAACTGTGACTTGAGCAGCCCAAACACATGCTCTGTGATGTTCCTAGTTTATGCGTGTGCCTCATTATGGTGTTCTTCAGTAGGTGCATGTGTGTGCATTTCTGATGGGTATGTGAATATGTAGAAAACAGATCCCAAAATAGTAGAAATGCTTAATTTATTTAATTTAACAAGATAAAGCTTTTGGGATACACCCTTCTTCAGTAATCAATACCAAGTTTTAAAACGTACATCATTACATACTTTAAAAGCACAATGCACATGACACACCCAGCCAATAAAATCATTCAAATAATTACTACTTAAAAATATATTAAAGAAACTTTTAGTGAAATGTCACATAAAAAAATATAGTAAAATATTTGATATGAACACAAATATAAAAGTGCATTTGAAATAACTTATATTATGTATATAAAATTATATCTAACTTGATAGAATATTACTTATATTGCATTTGCCTTTTAACTAAAATGGTTTTATAGTTATCATGTTATTCAATCCGAGAAATTTATCAGCATCTAACCTAGTTATCCATTTATACTCAGCAATATCCAATTTATTATTAATATCACCTCCTCTCATTTCTGATGGGTGTCATCATCCACGGTTCCAGTGCATAGCCAGCATTCCCCAGTAGATGGCCATACGAGATGTTCCCCCTAACAAATGTCTGGTACAGCTGTGATGCATACCAGATGTGAGAGTTGTGATAACTGCCAGGGCTGCCAGCACACACATACATGATAATGCCCTGGGCATTGCATGCGACCTGGCAGTTGATGGAGTGATACCCCTTGTGGTTGACGTAGACTCTACCCTCCTCACTGGGTGGTGCTTTGATGTGCACGTGAGTGCAGTCTATGGCACCTGTACCTCTGGGTATTGTGCTACACAGTGGAAGAGATGCATATTGCTGGTTCTCTCCTCAGAGGTGCGGGGTAAATAAATGTGCTCACTGGCATGTGTTTGCATAACATCCAGGAACTGGTGGAGTTCCCTGGATGCAGATGCCTGTGAGGCTCCCATCATATCTCCAAGTATGTCTTTGAAAAATACCTGTTGCTAGTGTTCTTAAGGCTACACATATCTTTGTTTCCACTGGGATGGATTCCCCTCTGTTGGCTCTGGGTCTGAGGTGAGGCCGGCAGACTCAGTGAGTTCTTGTAGTATGTCCCTGTCCACCCTGTAGCTTTATACATTCTCCAGCTCATGTAGCCCCTGGAAGGTTACCCTGGGACTGAACACTCTTCTCCTTCTCAGTCTAGGCCAATTGTCAGCATCATCATCATCACCGACCTCACCCTGTAGTGCATACAGATGTAGCAGAGCAGCAGTAGCCCCCATCAATCTGTCAGCTAAAATTCCCAAGTGTTTACTCCAATGGTGCAGAGTATTTTGGAAAAATCAGATTGAAGGGTGTATGCATACTTTATACTCATGTACAGATGCAGCCTGTGTGATTGGCTCACTATGATGCATTCCACCTGACAGGGTTGTTGTTGAGGGTTTTGAATGGGCCAATGTCAGTGGAACAGGGCTTATCAGTCATTTATACTTGATTGGCTTCCCCGGGCTATTTATTTTTATTTTTTTTTTGTAATTTCTTTCACTGCTAAGCACTGCGGCATGCAGTGCATACCTGCAGTACTAGTGTAAACAGTGGTCAGAAGTTTGGACCCTCCCCTGTACATGGGCATGCTTAGATTTTCTTTAACCAGCTGAAACACATGCAGCGGGGTTAAACAGAGCTTAGCAGCATGAGACACATGCCCCTGCTTAGCTCTTCTTAGCTGAGAGCAAACCAGTGCCATTAAACTCCAGTCCACTTAAACATAAAATGATGCACCCCCTTTTGATGTGAGCTACCTTGTTTAGTACTACCTACATGGCTGTAGCCTTACCACGAGTTGTACCTGTGGACATGGTGGCCCTTTTTGCTATTCAATAACCCTAGCTCATTTACATACAGCTAACTGCGTATACCCTGGATACTTCACTACTTCATGGCATGCCTCTTTAGCAACCACTGATACCTGCCATTGTAAGACTCTGCATGCTGGGCACTATAATGCAATATGTTTGCAAATGTCTAATTTTAATTTTTTTTACATTTTTTAAATTTATTTATTTATGTTTTGGCCATTATGGCATGTTTGTGCGGCACAATAGTTTTGGCCATTTGCATGCCTACAGTGCCATATCCACATTTTTGGGGGGCTTTTACAGCCCCTGTTTAAAATTTACAGTCCAGTACATGCTTCCTATCTGTGTACATTTCTTTCACCACCACAGCACCTACACAGGTGCCTTTCTGCTTATTGTATCACAAATCAACCTTATTTGCATGGATTTCACCAACTTATAATGTGATTTGCATTCTGTGGGCACTACCCTGTCCGCTCACGCATGCATGCCCCTCCAACCTCTTTACTGGATCGCTCGGCAGATATGTTCTGTGTTGGGTCCATGTCACTATGCCTACATGGAGAATCACTCCATGTAAGCTTTATTGACTTCCCCCCTTTATATATTTCATTTAATTAAACTTATAAGTATATTTCTAAATGTTAAACAAATACTTCCTGTAACAGAATGTCATTAAACTTTAAGCAATAGAATTGGTAACTTTATTAAGACTACATAAATTAAGAATTTTATTTTATTTGTTTAGCTGTGCTTAGCGTATGCATTGCTGGATTAAAAGAATGTCAGATCTAAGTAATATGTTAATTAGAAGTGTTAAAGTACTGGTTCATATTTTCATAGGTTCTTAGGTGTTTATTAGGCTAACAACCACAAGAGTCTTTTTAAGCCTAGCCATGCATCCCACATCTCTGACAAGTTTTCGTACCCTTGATAAGAGTAAGCAGGGGCTCTGGAGAAAAATATTTACAAGTAGTTGTCTTAGTGTTCTGCAGATATACAGAGATCAGTATATATTTTTTGGGTTTTATAATTTGCACTCTGATTCCTCACATCTCTGTTGAAACTTTCCCCCCACCCCCCTCATTGTGGTTTCTGTTGCTTCTGTGTTGTTAACTCAAGGTTCCCTTAATTTGAACTGTTAATAGCAGCAGTCTGCATTTAAAGTGGAACAGCCTTACAAGACTTTCTGCAAATATATAGAGCTGAGTATATTTTTCTGTATTATTCTGTATTATAGAGCTAAATTGTTGCTTAGATATCTGTTGTCTTAGTGTTCTGCAAATATACAGAGATCAGTATATATTTTTGGTTTTATAATTTGCACTCTGATTCCTCATATCTCTGTTGAAACTTTCTTCCCCACCCCACCCCTCATTGTGGTTTCTGTTGCTTCTGTGTTGTTAACTCAGGGTTCCCTTAATTTGAACTGTTAATAGCAGCAGTCTGCATTTAAAGTGGAACAGCCTTACAAGACTTTCTGCAAATATATAGAGCTGAGTATATTTTTTCTGTATTATTCTGTATTATAGAGCTAAATTGTTGCTTAGATATCTGTTGTCTTAGTGTTCTGCAAATATACAGAGATCAGTATATATTTTTGGGATTTATAATTTGTACTCTGATTCCTAACATCTCTGTTGAAACTCCACCCCCCCCCCATTGTGGTTTCTGTTGCTTCTGTGTTGTTAACTCAAGGTTCCCTTAATTTGAACTGTTAATAGCAGCAGTCTGCATTTAAAGTGGAACAGCCTTACAAGACTATCTGCAAATATATAGAGCTGAGTATATTTTTCTGTATTATTCTGTATTATAGAGCTAAATTGTTGCTTAGATATCTGTTGTCTTAGTGTTCTGCAAATATACAGAGATCAGTATATATTTTTTGGGTTTTATAATTTGCACTCTGATTCCTCACATCTCTGTTGAAACTCCCCCCCCCCTCATTGTGGTTTCTATTGCTTCTGTGTTGTTAACTCAAGGTTCCCTTAATTTGAACTGTTAATAGCAGCAGTCTGCATTTAAAGTGGAACAGCCTTACAAGACTATCTGCAAATATATAGAGCTGAGTATATTTTTCTGTATTATTCTGTATTATAGAGCTAAACTGTCGTTAGATATCTGTTGTCTTAGTGTTCTGCAAATATACAGAGATCAGTATATATTTTTTGGGTTTTATAATTTGCACTCTGATTCTTCACATCTCTGTTGAAACTTTCTTCCCCACCCCCTCATTGTGGTTTCCATTGCTTCTGTGTTGTTAACTCAAGGTTCCCTTAATTTGAACTTTTAATAGCAGCAGTCTGCATTTAAAGTGGAACAGCCTTACAAGACTTTTTGCAAATATATAAAGCTGAGTATATTTTTCTGTATTATTCTGTATTATAGAGCTAAATTGTTGCTTAGATATCTGTTGTCTTAGTGTTCTGCAAATATACAGAGATCAGTATATATTTTTGGGTTTTATAATTTGCACTCTGATTCCTCACATCTCTGTTGAAACTTTCCCCCCCCCCTCATTGTGGTTTCTGTTGCTTCTGTGTTGTTAACTCAAGGTTCCCTTAATTTGAACTGTTAATAGCAGCAGTCTGCATTTAAAGTGGAACAGCCTTACAAGACTATCTGCAAATATATAGAGCTGAGTATATTTTTCTGTATTATTCTGTATTATAGAGCTAAATTGTTGCTTAGATATCTGTTGTCTTAGTGTTCTGCAAATATACAGAGATCAGTATATATTTTTTGGGTTTTATAATTTGCACTCTGATTCTTCACATCTCTGTTGAAACTTTCTTCCCCACCCCTCATTGTGGTTTCCATTGCTTCTGTGTTGTTAACTCAAGGTTCCCTTAATTTGAACTTTTAATAGCAGCAGTCTGCATTTAAAGTGGAACAGCCTTACAAGACTTTTTGCAAATATATAAAGCTGAGTATATTTTTCTGTATTATTCTGTATTATAGAGCTAAATTGTTGCTTAGATATCTGTTGTCTTAGTGTTCTGCAAATATACAGAGATCAGTATATATTTTTTGGGTTTTATCATTTGCACTCTGATTCCTCACATCTCTGTTGAAACTTTCTTCCCCACCCCCACCCCCATTGTGGTTTCTGTTGCTTGTGTGTTGTTAACTCAAGGTTCCCTTAATTTGAACTGTTAATAGCAGCAGTCTGCATTTAAAGTGGAACAGCCTTACAAGACTATCTGCAAATATATAGAGCTGAGTATATTTTTCTGTATTATTCTGTATTATAGAGCTAAATTGTTGCTTAGATATCTGTTGTCTTAGTGTTCTGCAAATATACAGAGATCAGTATATATTTTTGGGTTTTATAATTTGCACTCTGATTCCTCACATCTCTGTTGAAACTTTCTTCCCCACCCCCCTCATTGTGGTTTCCATTGCTTCTGTGTTGTTAACTCAAGGTTCCCTGAATTTGAACTTTCAATAGCAGCAGTCTGCATTTAAAGTGGAACAGCCTTACAAGACTTTCTGCAAATATATAAAGCTGAGTATATTTTTCTGTATTATTCTGTATTATAGAGCTAAATTATTGCTTAGATATCTGTTGTCTTAGTGTTCTGCAAATATACAGAGATCAGTATATATTCTTTGGGATTTATAATTTGTACTCTGATTCCTCACATCTCTGTTGAAACTCCCCCTCCCCATTGTGGTTTCTGTTGCTTCTGTGTTGTTAACTCAAGGTTCCCTTAATTTGAACTGTTAATAGCAGCAGTCTGCATTTAAAGTGGAACAGCCTTACAAGACTTTCTGCAAATATATAGAGCTGAGTATATTTTTCTGTATTATTCTGTATTATAGAGCTAAATTGTTGCTTAGATATCTGTTGTCTTAGTGTTCTGCAAATATACAGAGATCAGTATATATTTTTTGGTTTTATAATTTGCACTCTGATTCCTCACATCTCTGTTGAAACTTTCTTCCCCACCCCCACCCCCTCATTGTGGTTTCTGTTGCTTCTGTGTTGTTAACTCAAGGTTCCCTTAATTTGAACTGTTAATAGCAGCAGTATGCATTTAAAGTGGAACAGCCTTACAAGACTTTCTGCAAATATATAGAGCTGAGTATATTTTTCTGTATTATTCTGTATTATAGAGCTAAATTGTTGCTTAGATATCTGTTGTCTTAGTGTTCTGCAAATATACAGAGATCAGTATATATTTTTGGGATTTATAATTTGTACTCTGATTCCTAACATCTCTGTTGAAACTCCACCCCCCCCCATTGTGGTTTCTGTTGCTTCTGTGTTGTTAACTCAAGGTTCCCTTAATTTGAACTGTTAATAGCAGCAGTCTGCATTTAAAGTGGAACAGCCTTACAAGACTTTCTGCAAATATATAGAGCTGAGTATATTTTTCTGTATTATTCTGTATTATAGAGCTAAATTGTTGCTTAGATATCTGTTGTCTTAGTGTTCTGCAAATATACAGAGATCAGTATATATTTTTGGGTTTTATAATTTGCACTCTGATTCCTCACATCTCTGTTGAAACTCCCCCCCCCCCATTGTGGTTTCTGTTGCTTTTGTGTTGTTAACTCAAGGTTCCCTTAATTTGAACTGTTAATAGCAGCAGTCTGCATTTAAAGTGGAACAGCCTTACAAGACTTTCTGCAAATATATAGAGCTGAGTATATTTTTCTGTATTATTCTGTATTATAGAGCTAAATTGTTGCTTAGGTATCTGTTGTCTTAGTGTTCTGCAAATATACAGAGATCAGTATATATTTTTTGGGTTTTATAATTTGCACTCTGATTCCTCACATCTCTGTTGAAACCCCCCCCCCCCCTGTTCTGGTAGTAGTTTAAATTTGGTGGGTTTTGCAGTGCCCGCCCCACTGTAGATTTGATCTAGAACACTCCCTCAGTCCAATCTCTTTACCACATTCTATCTAATAAACCCTTTCTGCACTTGCTTTTAGTCCTTTTTAATTTAATTACATTTTTCAAACTGTGTGTGAACTAATATTGCTACATACTCAAGTGTGCCAGCTTGCACTGCATGTGAATTGTTTTGACTACTGTTTTTGCTACTTTTCTGAAAAAAAAATTGTAAGCCTGTTTCCTACCTTTCCTGTAATTAGTGTTCCAGATACAGATTTGCTGTATCCAGGACTATTTGTAAGCTTCTGAGACCCCAAGCCTTTCTGTGTTGGAGGGAAGCCTTCTAGCTTATCAGTGGGAGTATTAAGCACTAGGTAACCTGTCTACCACATAAGGAGTGGTTCTGGCCCAGAATTTGTAGTTATTGGCCTTTTGGGCGGTCTTCCATCTCTCTCAACTTTCTGATTTGAAGGCCTGCATTTGCACTTGTTTCTGTCCTGTAACTCTTGGGCCCATCTCATTTGCTCACTCAAAAAAAAAAAAAAAAAAAATCTGCTTTTACTGTATTTGTGTTTCTTCCTACTTTATTTTGATTTTGTGTCATCTTAAAAGTACTCAATTGTATTTATTACTGCTTGGTGTAACTCATTCTAAGTCTTTTAGTTTAAGCACTTGGGCTTCAGACCAGTTGTTTTACATTAGGAAGGTTTGTGGTCTGCACTGTGGTGGCAGTACAGGCAGCTTACATTCTTCTAAGTTGGGAACTGCTGATTGAGGGCTCAGTGTCTGTTATTCTAAAAGTGTATTAATTCTATTTTAAGCACTTGGGCTTCAGGCCAGTTATTTTACATTAAAAGGGTTCGTGGTCTGCACTCTTGTGGGAGGAGAGGCTGGACTCTGCCCTTCTAGCTGGGAATTTCTGGTTAAAGGCTTATAGTGCCTGCATATCTAAACTGCTTCTTACTGAAATTGGTACACCTTATTTGCTGTAGCATAGACTGGATCCAGGCCTGCTGAATGTAGCTTTGTTTGTATAACCTGAGCACTAATCCTGGCATTCTTTAAAGTATTAAATTGTATTTATTACTGCTTGGTAGTAACTTGATTAAAGTGTAGCTATCATTCTAAGTCTTTTGGATTAAGCACTTGGCCTTCAGACCAGTTGTTTTACATTAGGAAGGTTTGTGGCCTGCACTGTGGTGGCAGGACAGGTAGCTTACATCCTTCTAAGTTGGGAACTGCTGATTGAGGGCTCAGTGTCTGTTATTCTAAAAGTGTATTAATTCTGGTTTAAGCAATTGGGCTTCACGCCAGTTGTTTAACATTAAGAATGTTTGTGGTCTGCACTGTAGTGGCAGAACAGGTAGCTTACATCCTTCTAAGTTGGGAACTGCTGATTGAGGGCTCAGTGTCTGTTATTCCAAAATTGTATTAATTCTGGTTTAAGCACTTAAGCTTCAGGCCAGTTATTTTACATTAAAAGGGTTTGTGGTCTGCACTCTTGTGGGAGGAGAGGCTGGACTCTGCCCTTCTGAGCTGGGAATTTCTGGTTAAAGGCTTATAGTGTCTGCATATTTGAACTGCTTCTTACTGAAATTGGTACACCTTGTTTGCTGTAGCATAGACTGGATCCAGGCATGCTGAATCTAGCTTTGTTTGTATAACTTGAGCACTAATCCAGGCATTCTTTAAAGTATTCAATTGCATTTATTACTGCTTGATAGTAACTTGATTAAAGTGTAGCTATCATTCTAAGTCTTTTGGATTAAGCACTTGGGCTTCAGAACACTTGTTTTACATTAGGAAGGTTTGTGGCCTGCACTGTGGTGGCAGGACAGGTAGCTTACATCCTTCTAAGTTGTGAACTGCTGATTGAGGGCTCAGTGTCTGTTATTCTAAAAGTGTATTAGTTCTGGTTTAAGCACTTGGATTTCAGGCCAGTTATTTTACATTAAGAAGGTTCGTGGTCTGCACTCTTGTGGGAGGAGAGGCTGGACTGTGCCCTTCTGAACTGGGAATTTCTGGTTAAAGGCTTATAGTGCCTGCATATTTGAACTGTTTCTTACTGAAAATGGTACACCTTGTTTGCTGTAGCATAGACTAGATCCAGGCCTGCTGAATCTAGCTTTATTTGTATGCTGCTTGTTTGTTTGCTTGTTATTTCCCTGAAATGCTAATTCCACCTAAAACGCGGCTTTTCGGTGCTTCTGTGGATCCCTAGTGATATCTGCATTGCTTACTATACTTATTTCCTTGTTTCACTTGAAAGAAAGTTACTGTTTGTTGTTTTTGCATTTAAGTTACCTGAAACACATTGCATTTAAGTTACCTGGCATTGCTCACTAAAGCAATTATATAAGTCAGCACTAAAATATTAAAAGCACTACACCCTCACGAACTCCCCTTGAGTACCTCGTTCCTCATTGGCCCTTTTTTCAGTTATAAAGGAATTCCCAATACTATTCTAGCATGTCCAAAGGTCAATTGTCAATCTCCTCTCCGGTCCAGCTGGTGAATCTGGGAATCTTGAAGCAATTTTACAACTGACTCATGTACACAGACAACCCTCTCCTCCTCCCAACAAATTCCAACACATGTGAGAGATGCAACCGTATAGCCATACTGGAGGCTAAGCTCTCTCAACTCAGTACTGGCGAAACCAGTCAGTAGGAGAAGGAAACCACACTCACTACAATTCCAGTCTCACATAGACCTACCACGACAGCAAACCAAACACATAAACACACAAAAACATACTCAGAGGCTCTAAATAAAAATCTGCCTAAGCAGCAGAGACCTCCAAAGCAGACACCCAAGCAACCGCTTCCCTAAAACAAAACACGTGCAACACATAGCTAACAAAGCCAGTGTGCTGAAAAGTCACAGCCCTTAAGGCTAAACAACACACCTGATACACTTGTAATAGGTGACTCTATCATCAGGCACACTGACGTCCTGCTCACCAGGCTGAACAAGGAGAAGGTCACAGTGAGCTGCCTGTCGGGCGCTAAGATCCACCACATAACACAAGCACTCAGGTCAATCCAAGGCAAGTACAAATATGACTCAGTTATTGTCCATGCTGGTGTGAATGACCTGAGACGTACCTCCCTGGACTACATGAAAAGAGACATAGAGGAGCTCTCTGAGCATGTAGCCCAGGCCGGTATGACCCTGACCTTGAGTAGCATCTTACCCTCACCAAGAATGATGCCACAATATGAAGACAAGATCATCAATTTCAACAACTGGCTTAAGTATTGGTGTCATTCAAAGGGGATCCAATGCCTGTCAGCCTGGGATGACATGCTCGACAAGCCACGATGCTTCGCTAGGGATGGCTTGCACCTGTCACCCTGGGCTTTCGGATATTGGCAAAGGTTCTTGCTACCCCCATAGTGCCTTTTCTAGGCAAGGCTCAAAAGACAAACCCACCTCCATAGGTATCACAAGGGATAAGAAACTAAGAGTAATGCTACTCAATGCCAGAAGTCTAAACCTCAAGATGCACGCACTCTAAACTCTCCTTAGCATGGAGAACATCGATATCTGTGCAGTAACGGAAACCTGGTTCAAGGCTCCCGAGAGCACCCCAGCACAACCAGGTTATACCTCATATCATGCTTTTCGGCCCCAAAACTTGGACCATACCACAAAAGGAGGGAGGGTATCAATATTCATCAAAGATACCCACACCTCCAGGTTGGTGGCACAGCACGAAGCATCAGAGACTATCCATGTGCAACTAACAGTGGGTAAAACTGCCTTCAATTTATAGCCTGCTACAGACCACCCTCCCAAACCCAGGAACCCCACTCGGCCTTCCTGAGAACACTGGAAAATATGAAGGTCTCTCCAAACACCATTATATTGGGCGACTTCAACTACCCAAACATAGACTGGGAGCATTACTTTAGCTCCAACACCCTAGCCCAAAGGTTCCTAGAATTTATAAACTCAAATGCTATGGAACAACTTGTTACCACTCCCACAAGAGGGAAAACATACTGGACCCGATCATCACCAACATGGAGACTCTATGCTCCAGACCAGAAGAGTATCCCTCACTGGTAAGATCAGACCATAAACTAATCTCACTGGATATTCACATCCCAACTCCATCTCCTGCCCTGAAAACCACAGTGAAAAACTTCTCTAAAGCAAATTTCACACTCCTCAAAACTGAGGTGGAATCCTTCAAAGCCCCCGGGCCTGTGGAAAATACAACCCAGACCGCAGAATCCTTTATAAATGCATTCTATGAACACCTTCAGGAATGCATGGATCATGCAATCCCAAATAAAACCAAGACCCAATCCTCCAAAGGCAGACATCCTGTCTGGTGGACCCCAGCCATAAACAAACTATACAAGAGAAGGAGGAAACTACTACATGATAGAGCAAAATCCCAAAAAGGGAAGGCATCTCTGATCAGTATTAGCAAAAAACTATGGGCACTCATAAAATCGTCTAAGGCCAGCTTTGAGAGAAAAATTGCACAGGAAACTAAGGATAATTACAAGGCTTTCTTTAGTTATGTTAGGAACCTGGGTGGGAATTCCCAGATATGCTCAGAATTAGTCCAAAATGACAAAAAATACACCGAACCCACAAGCATTGCCAACATCCTAGGTGACAGGTTCAGTGTAAACCCCCCCCTCCCCACTAAAAGGGCAAATATTTATCCCAGCAGAGTGCTGCCCCCCCTGACATCTCAGATGCTCAGGTAAGAGCTGCCCTCTCCAAAGCAAAAAACACAGCATCAATGTGACCAGACGGTGTCCCGGGCTGCATCCTACATGAACTCAAAGAAGAGCTAAACCCAAACATAAAACTACTGTTCAATCTTAGCTTTACTACAGGATATGTACCCAAAGAGTGGTGTACAGCAACAGTGGTCCCTCTCCACAAAGGTGGTGCCTCAATGGATCCTGGAAACTATCGCCCCATAAGCCTGACTAGCTTGGTCTGCAAAGCTATGGAAAGGATCATCATGGACCGCATAAATAAAGATATTGGGGACCTACAGACACTGGATCCTACCCAGTTTGGCTTTGTTAAGGGCAGATCCTGCCTCTTAAACCTGGTTGATTTCTTTGAAACAGTCACCAAGGCCATTGACGAGGGGAAAGTGGTCCACACAGCCTACCTGGACCTCGCAAAAGCCTTCGATACAATACCCCACTCGGGCATTATAGATAAGCTCACCACCAGAGTTAAATATAAACTCCTATGTCACTAGATGGGTTTCAAACTGGCTCAAGGACAGAACCCACATGGTTAGAATTGCTGGAGCCATGTCAGACTCCAAACCAGTTACAAGTGGCATCCCACAAGGCTCAGTCCTGGGACCTCTCTTGTTCGGTATATATTTCTCGGAGGTACAGGCCAACATGGAAGGACTGTGGCTGACTAAGTTCACAGATGACTGCAAACTGGGTGCCATAATCGACTCTCCAGCCAATACAAGCATCCTCCAAAAGGGCCTCATAGAAATAGACAACTGGTGTCAGAGCCATGGCCTCAAGCTAAAGGCCAAAACATGTATAGTCATCCCCTTTGGCAAAAACAAAGTGCCCACAAATTACCACATAGGTGGTAATCCATTAAGTACAGAAGAAGTAATTAGGGACCTGGGGACCCAAGTTGATAGCAATCTCTCATTTGACAACCACGTGGCCAAAGTGGTTAGAAAAACATTTTATATAGCTCACCTAATCATGAAAGGATTCACTTCTAGATCAGGGGAGGTTATCGTGCCTCTTTACTCATCCCTCATCAGGCCCATAATTGAGTACAATGCCCCTTTCGGGATGTACCTTACCAGACACCTGCAGCAACTGGAAAGATCCCAAAAGTACCTCACCAAGAGGATCATAGGGCTCAAACAGATGCCATATGCTGCCCGGTTAAAGAAACTCCAGCTCTACTCAGTGGCATACCGCCTGCTCAGAGGTGATCTGTGCCTGACTTATAAAGCTATGTCCAACCCGGAATTAATGGACATGCTGCACCTCAGAAAATCCAAATCCCATCGAGCTATGCGCTCGAGAGACTTGAACCTCAGCACTGAAATAAATAGGACATTCTGGAGGGACAGATTCATAACCCAGAGGCTCCCTTCACTCTGGAATAAAATCCCAGTCCAGGTTAGGCAGAGTCCCTCATTGACTCTCTTCAAGAGGAATCTTGATGAGTGGATGGGAGATCATAGGTTTACCCCGGGTATCACTTCTGTGTCACTGTTAGACAGAGGCACAGTATACTAACCTCGAAAAAGGGCATAGCAAAATTAATTTAAAATGGGTGGCAAAAGCCAAACACACTCTGGCTAGGCTTATAAATGCCCTAGGGCAGATAGCCTAGTATGAACCTATGAACCTATGAACCTAAGTAGTGGCCTGTGAGGTGAATTACTTACAGGCGTCCTATGTCCATTAAAGACATAGTTGCCAAACCAGGGATGAATTTCCTGTTCCCCATCCATCCATTGAGTTTCACTTGAACTGATTTAGGGAGGAACTCTGCTTCATATGGATGTGGAGCCTATTCCAGAAAAGTGGTAGTCTCTGTGATGCATACCTGTCTCTACAGTAGGTCTATTTATAGCACAGGCAAAGTTAAAGTTTTTAGAAAGGTAATTCTGGTGCAGTTTGTTTTGCACAATGCAGGAGCTCCACCAGTTTGGGGTCTGACAATGCCATGTATGCCCAGCATAGATCTCCCCTCAACAGTCTGTAGAAGACAGAAAACATGGATAGAGCCTTGAAGTGGTCTGCATATGATTTGTTACTTACACCCTGTATTCTTTTAATGAGGAACCTCTATAAAAATTCCAGTTGTTGGATATGGCTGGTTAGATATATACCAAGGGGTATTGTACCCACTGATAGGTCTGATGAATGCCAAATACAGTAAAGAAATCACTGCTTTGGACCTAGATGCCATACCTTTGTTTATAAGTTGCACAACATAGAATGATTTGCTCACTAATGCAGACACATGATGGTCAAAGGCTAGATTACTGTCTATGTGTGTCCCCAAGTCCCTGACTACTGGGTCAGTTGTTAGGTGTATTTTGTCAATATGATAGATACCAGGGGTGGATGACTTCCTGATGGATACTAGTATGCATTTTTTGGCATTTAGTTTTAGTCCATGGCTCTGGCACCAGTATTTTGTCTGTGTCAGCCCTTCCTAGGGAACATTTGTGTTTATGGGCAATTCAATGACAGCTCCTAATTTGTAATCATCTGTAAATATAGTCAGCAAGAGACCATTGGGATTGGTCTTGACTTCTGTGAAGTAAATGCCAAAAAGGAGCAGTCCCAGGAACAATCCCTGAGGGATTTACTTGTGACTGACCTTTACAGAGGTGAACTCCCCAACTCTGATTTTTTTTTTTTGTTCCTGTGTGACACATTTCTTTCACAGGTCATTTATGAAGCAAGTAACACTTAAAAAAGCTTGAGAGCATAAGAATGTTCCAATTGACTCACAATGCATGATTCAAGCTTGCCTTGCTTCCGACCTTAAGGTGTTCTGAAGACAACCACTGATGTCTGTTAAAACAGAAAGGAACTTTCTTTTTCATTCTTCCTTTTTTCAAGTATATATGGAACAATCTATTTAAAATAACATCTTTTTTTTCTTAGAAGTGAAAAATTGGTAAAACAAAAGCTGTGGTAATGTTTTATATTAAGCTGTTGCTGACATATAATTTACTTACATTTTATTGAATGTTAATAGCTTATGTTGTAGTATTATTAACTGTTAACTCTAACCATGCATATTAATGAAAAGAAGTAATGTCAGATGTTTGTTACTGATTAGAACAGTTTAAAATAATTAAGAATAATGAGAAACTTACAGCAGAAATTAGCAGTTGCTGTGTGCTATGAGTTGTCATTTTCACATGCAGTAATCAAATTCTAATGTCAGGATGTAAAGATAAGATCAGAATAGCAGTTCATTACAATCAAAATGGAAATTATTGTGCTTTCCCATTGCACACACCTCTAGATTTAGAGAAAATCAGAACAATGTTAAAACTAGTTTACTAAAAAGGAATTTATAAGTATTATGGTCTGATTGCTTTGTAAAAGGAAAAGCTAAGTTGTCAGAATATTTAATGAATGATTATTTATTTATTTATTTATTTATTTATTACATTTGTTTACCGGGTGATGTCCGACTGGGCCAGAAGCCCATTTTCAGCAGAGACCAGAGGAGAAAAGCTCCTGACAAACAGTAGAATGAACTAAATATTATGACATACAGTAGGAAAACTAAATACTAAATACTACTAACAATATTTACAATATTAATATAGTTTGAGATGTATTAACAATGTAGTCAAAGAGAAAATATTAATAGATGGTAAAGACAGATATATAGTTACAAAACAGTGTGTGTGAAAATACAATAATTAAGGGCATATATTTTAAACAAACAGTGACAAAAATGGTTACAAAAAGATCAGTATACATGCCTATGATCAGATCTAAGTCCAGTCTAGCTGCTAATATAAGAGTAAGAAAAAGTTACCCATGTGTTAAAAAACATTAGCTATGGAGCCAAAATAGGAGATATAGTCAGAGAGTAGGTAGTCTTAGCCAGGAGTATGGCAGGAGCATAGCCAATGATTGGTTAGATATTCTTTTAGAGGGTGTTTGAATTCATGATAGTTAGGGTTTTTTTGCTATGAGCTGAGGAAGAGTATTCCAGAGCTTGGCAATTTTGCACGAGTAGATGGAAGTGCCATGAGTGTTGTGGAGGTGGGTAACTTTTAACAGTTTGTTCGAGGACCTGAGTGACTTGAGATTTATATTAGGTTGGATTAGGTTAGTAAGTGCAGGGCAGTCATTGGGTTGGTGAATTACTTTGTGGGCTATAGTCAGTTGATTGAGAATTATAAGGTTTGGGAGCTCTAGACAGTTAAGTTGCGAGAGTACTGAGCAATGGTGAGTTCTGTATGGGTGGCCTGTTGTGAACTTGACAATTTTATTATAGCAGGATTCTAGATTATTTAGGTCTATTTTCCATAAGTTAGTGAATATTTGGTATCCATAGAGGAGGGTGGAAATTAGTTGTGAGTGGGTAGTGGCTAGTCTGGCACTTTTTGTTAGGTATGGTTTGGCTCTATATAGGGTGCCTAGTTTGGTGTGGACTTTTTTGAAGGTGAAGGAAGTGAGGCTATCAAATCTTAAGTTGTCATCTATTGTGAAACCGAGAAGTTTGGTTTAGCTAGTGGGTTCTATTTTGGTTCTGTTTAAGGAATGTATTGTTAGAGAGGACTGGCATGATTTGAGTTTGTTATTTATGAAAACTATTATCTTAGTTTTGTTACTGCGGTGGTGGTGCTGTGGTAGCATTGTCGCCTCACAGTATGACGTTGTCCTGTTCGATTCTCAGCTAAAGTGTCTTCTGTGTGGAGACATGCGTGCATGGGCGTACCTTCGTTGAAGGTTGTGCGTCAGAGCTGGCAACTCAGTACATAAAAATCTACTGCCAATCATTAGCGGACCGGAGTTCTGGGAAAAGCCGAAAGATACAACAATATCTTGGTTTTGTTAGGGTTTAGTGTGAGGTGATGATATGTGAGGTAGTTTTCTATATTCTGGAAAGAGGTTTGCAATTTTGTTTGTAGTTCCTGGGGTGTGGGGGCTGAGCAAATAAGTGTGTAATCATCAGCGTATTTGGACAATGGAGGCTAGTTGTGTTACAAAGCTGTGGTTGTTTGTAAATATTGTAAAGAGAAGTGGGCCTAATATAGAGCCCTGGGGTACTCCAAAAGAGATGGATAGCATGGGGGAAAAGGTGTTTTCCCATTTGGTGGTTGTTGTCGGTTAGAGAGATAACTTTGGAACCAAGAAAGGGCAGTTGGACTAAGGCCGTAGCATGACAGTTTGTTGAGAAGGATTTGGTGGGAAATGGTGTCAAGGGCTTTTAACATGTCAAGGAATATAAATGAGACAAATTGGCCCTCATTTATGAGAGTTTGGATGGAGTTTGGAAAAGATAGTAGGGCAGTGCTAGTACTACGTTTTGGCCTAAAGCCATGTTGCGTAGAGGTGAGGAAGTTGTGGTTGAGGAAATGGGCAAGAAGTTGGTTGTGAATGCATTTTTCTAAGATTTTGGCCAGAGGGGAGAGGATGGCTATGGGATGATAGTTTGTTCATTCTTTAGAGGGTCCACCTTTGTGTAGGGGATGATGTGGGAGATGTTCCATATACACTGGACATATTGTTCAGCAATATAGTGGTTGATTAGGACTAATATAGAATAGGCAATTGAGGGGATGGCAATTTTAAGAAATTCATTGGGTAGTTGATCTGCTGTAAGGCAGCAGGGTTTTAGTTTTGTAAGGAGTGTTTTTATGTAGCTAGTTTGGATGAGTGCAAATGAAAAGGTGTTAGGTGGAACTGATGAGGGAGTGGGTATAGTAAGAGGATGTTTTGATTGGTTACCAAGAAGTGATGTAATTGGGTTAATAAACTGAGTGTTGAATTGTGTGGCCTAGGGGTCTATTACATTTTGAGGTGACTGGTGGGGGGTAGGGATGTAGCCGGGGTTAAGGAGCATGTTAATGTTTTGACAGAATCTTTGGGGGTTGTTTTGGTATTTTTGTTGAGATGTTTGGAAATAATTTTGCTTGTCTGATTTTATTTGTTTCTTAGCTAAATTTCAGAGTTGTCGATATGTGGTAAGGTTTATATTAGCTTTTGGTGGTATGACAAGCTAACCATGCCTTGCCTCTATGTTTGAGTAGTGATTTGGTGCCTGCTGTTACCCAGGGTATGTGCTTAGATTTTGATCTTATTTTTCTAGTGGGTGTGAGATTATTTAGTATTTTAAGAAAGGTATTATTGAAGTATTGTACAGTCATATCTAGAGGGAGGTTTTTAAAGAGATGACCAGTTGCTTTGTTGAAGTAGTAGGTTAAAGGTGGAGGGGGTGAAGTTTTTCTTGTTACGGATGCATTTATATATGATATTGGTGTGGGTGAGTACTCGTTTTTTATACAGGAAGGTTAGTGAGTGGTCACTGAGGGAGTCTGGAAGGCAGCCAGATAGAAAGGTTAGGTTGGGTTTGTTAGTCAGTATACAATCCAATGTAGACTGTCTATTGCAGTGTTTGTCTACCCAAGTTGGACAGGATATGGTATGCGTAAAGTTGAAAAGGCTAATGAAGACTGAGGGATTGTTGGAGGAGCAGGAATGCCAATCCAAGTTGAAGTCACCTAGGACTATAGTTTCTTGGGTGAAATTAGATGATGCCCAAGAAAGTAGATGTTCAATGGTGGGTAGGTTGTTGCCAGGGGGGAGATAGATGGTTTTAATAATAATAGTTTTTGCTGGGTTTATCTGTAGTTGTGTAGTTAGGATTTCACAGTTAGGTATGTTTTGTGGGCATAGTTTAACTGTTCATTTTTGATGTCTTTATATATAATGGCAATACCACCGCCTCTTTTGTTTAATCTGATTAGTCTTATAATGTTATAGCCAGTTGTAATTCTATCTATGTCTTTAATGTGTGGTTTCAACCAGTTGTCTGTAATTGCAGCAATGTCAGATAAGTAGGTGTTTAGAGTTGCGTGGAATCCAGTGATTCTATTGGCAATGCTACAGAGATTGTAGTTGATAAAGAGTAGGTCAGAGTTACAGGTTTTTGGAAGAGGAGGGAAATGGTAGTGGTGGGTGTTGTGGTAGCTAGGGGTTGCTAGATTGGTGGGTGGGGGGGCTGTTTCGCTGGGGGAGTTAGTTTGTGGACCTGGGTTGGGGTGTATGTCATCTTGGAGCTTAATTTGTGCTATACTGTGTAGTAGAAGTCGGCTGAGTTTAGTGGTCAGTTTTGCATATCTAAGGGCTGAAGGATTAGCAAAGTGACAGTGCACGGTTTGAAAGGTAGGAGGAGAGTGGTTGGTGTGTTGTAGAGGTTAGGGCTGATGTTAACATATGTATGGGTGTGCTGGTAGGTGGAGGATAGAGGGAGAGTAGGTGAATGGAAGTTATTGATTGTGTGTATGTGGAGGGAGGTAGAGTTATGCATGAGTTTGAGTAGGTGGAGCAGGAGAGCATTGACCAGTAGGGAGTAGAACTGAGACATGGTGGGAGAGTGTATTATAGTGGGGGAGGTGGTGTGAGATGGGTGTGTGTGGTTGGATGAGGAGAGAAGGGGTGTGGTTAGATTAAGTATAAATTTGAGGGAAGTAGGGGTTGGTGGGAATGGGGGTAGGATAGGGGAGCAGAGTGGGCCTGAGCTTAGCGAGGGCGAATGGAGAGGGTTGAAACCAGAAAGTACTACTTGCCTGGAGAGTATGCTTACTAAATGTTATCAGTGAAATTGAAAATGCCTGCCCTGATTTGTAAGTAACGTAACAGAAATTGAGCTAGAGAATCATTCAGCACAGAGTGGGCTTCACCACAGCCTAGGATGGCTTGAAAGTACAAGCACTGAGAGGTGGTGCATGTAGTTTAGAAGTGGAAGGATGCAGGAGGGAAAAAATTACAGTGTTATTTCAGTAGGAGCTGGAGGGAAGCAGAAAAGGTACAGATACAGTGTAATATAGGCTTTCCTGGGAGAGGGTGGGGGGTTAGCCAACCTAGTGGTGTGTACACACCACTAACAGATGATCTTAATATTTTATACAGGAATCGGCAAGTGTACAAAAACAAGAACTTAATATCAAACATACACTTTACAAGAGCACTGTATTGATGGCCACAAGCTACTTGGTGTTTCTTTTTGGGTCCGTTGGGTTTATAGACAGGAGTCTGCAGTGGTATGCAGAAAAAGGAGATAGTTTGCTATGGAAGAAAGAAAAGATGTAACAGAGGTCTATGCAGTAAGGACAGACACAGAGTAGACAGTTTAGCTTACTATGAGCAGCTAGAAGGTCAGTTTAGGCACTGCAACAATTCTACACAATGAAATACACCAATTTAAACAGTAGAACTATTATTATAAGTTGGATGAATCTATTAACCAGTTAATATTATCCATGATTTAGTAAATAAATGAATTTGTAGATGATATGAGTGAAGAGGAACACAACACTATTCTCCCATTATATGAATATATGAATGCTATCATTGAGGGTAGCTTGACCTGCAAAGAAAGCTTGTCCAAATTATATAGGTTAATTATTATTAAAAGTGATAATAATAATAACAATAATAATAATAATAATAATAATAATAATAATGTTGATGCAAAATTCTGGAACTTTTTAGATAGTAGCAGTGGACTGACTCAAGAAAAGATAAGATTAAAATTTTGTTACTTAAATCAGTTAGTCAAACTTCTTCAAGTTTATTCCCTCACCTCCTACTTCTACATCCCCCCACTTATCACCCCCTTCATCACCAGTCTCTCAACTCCCACCATTCTCCCTAAAACCCATTCCTACTTCTACCATAAGAAAACTCCTGCAAAGGCTTAAACCATGCATCAATGTCCCCGATAACATTCCCTCATCCTTCCTCAGCATAGCAGCTGAAGCCATTGCCTTCCCCATCAGCATCCTTATCAATCGCTCTATCCAAGAAGGTCTTGTACCGACACTCTGGAAAAGGGCTTTCATCATTCCCTTACACAAAGGAGGCAATAATTACAATATTACTAACTTTCGTCCTATCGCCATCCTCTCTCCCATATCAAAACTCCTAGAGAAATGTATCCATCTTCAACTTCTTCCCTATCTCTTAGATAATAACTTACTAACTTCCACACAACACGGATTCAGACCCACTCACAGCACTATGACTGCCCTCCTATCCTTCCTGAAAACCATAAATAAAGCCAGAGATTCTGGTTCTACTGTACCTACTCTCTTTCTTGACCTCTCTAAGGCCTTTGACACTATCTCTCACAACCTTCTCCTAACTAAACTATCTAAACTAAACCTATCCCCTTCCTCTCTCAACTAGTTCACCAGCTATCTCTCTAACAGGCAACAAGCTGTCAAGTGGAAAAATGCCACCTCTTCTTTCCTTAACACACCCACTGGTGTCCCCCAAGGATCCATCTTGGGTCCTCTCCTCTTCAATATATTCATTAATGATTTCTTCCACTCAATTTCTCATGCTAAACTTATTCAATATGCAGATGACTCTACAATTATCTGTGCAGCCACATCCATCCCTGCTCTCCTAAAACTGACTCAAGACGCCTTCTCTATTACAGAACAGTGGATGAAGGACAATTATCTAGCACTAAATGCATCAAAAACCAAACTTATGGTATTTACCCCCTCAATAACTAACACCATAGATAGAAAACTATTCTCCATCACTAGCCAGAATAACACACCTCTTGAACTAGTACCCGAAACTAAACTACTAGGAGTCCAAATAGATAATCAGCTTAAATTCAATAGCCACCTACAACTAAACATAAAAAAAAAAACGCCAAAAACTTGGCATGCTCTACCGACACAATCGATTCCTCACTACATCTACTAAACTCACTCTTGCTACTACATTTCTCTTCCCTTCCCTTCTTTATGGTGCCCCTCTCCTAACAAGCCTACATTCATCTCTCAAAACTAAACTGTCCTCCTGTTATAATAAAATTGCCAAATTTGCCACTAGTAACAAATCATCTACCCATCACTGTATATCTCTTCACAAACTCAACTGGCTAGAGCTTCCCAACTATTTCTCCTATATTCAGCTCACGTTTGCTCACAAACTCATTTTTCATCCATCTCTCTGTCCCTCTCTCAGCTCTACCTTTAAAATGCACCTGCCACAAAGAATTCTAAGATCTAATAACCAAAACCTAATTGAGCTGTATAAACCCCTTCACTCTCCAGGAAAAAACCTCCTGTCATTTGCCCTGGCACGACTATGGAACTCCCTTCCTCCCTCCATCCGTATCACCACCTACCTCACTGCTTTTAAAAAATCACTGCACTCACATCTAACATCCTCTTAGGAATGCTCCTGCTCCCACCCCTCATAGCCTATTCTCCACTTACTACCTTCCACTTATTTGTATATCACCAGACACCAAATAATTAAGTCAACTGTAGTTCTCTAACCCTACTATTCCTCTGAAGAAACTATATATATACTACCACAATGCTTTATTTTTCTAAAAATTTGTACCTAAACTCTTTCTTTGCTCCTACTTAAATCTGGGTTGTTCTACAAAATAAATCCTAAAAATTACTTTGTAACAGCTTAATCTTTATTTAGTTTGCAACCCACAAATGACTGACATTGTAAACTGCTGCAATCTTTTGTTACCACTGCTTTAAAGCTTTGTGTTTAACCTACTAATAATTTGAAATTGTAAGCTGCTGTAATAATTTTTGTAACCTTTGTTTTGGAGCTTTTCTCCCCAGGACTCCATTGAAAATGGGTTCTTATTGGCCCAATGGACTATCCTGGCTAACCAACAGCAAATAAATAAAATAAATAAAATAATTTATACTGGATGGAAAGTTTTATGTGGAAATATATATATTTGTTACTCTCTATAAAATCTCTCAGTTTAGTAAAATAACTTCTTTATTCTATTGGAGATGTAGTATAGAAACAAAAGCTGATTGAGCACACATGTTCATGGATTATGAAAAAATAAATAAATATTGGGAAGAAATAAGTATATTTTTAAGGGTAATGGACTGATAATTGTTCTTTAACTAGATCAATAATACAAATGAATGTTCCACTTCCTTTTTCTGTAAAACACAAACAACAAAAACTGTTCTGGAGTCTCCTGGTAGTTACTAATAAAATTGTTCGAAAAAAATGGAAATCAAGTCCAGTTCCTACATTCATAGAATTTTCAAGTTTAACAGCAATACTATATAAAACTGAAAAATAAGTGATCAGAGCAATATCTATAAATCATATTAAGACTTTTATCAGTTAGGGTAGCCTTGAAATTTTGCTATTGAAATACCATAATTCTTAATGTTTTAATTGGTTAAGATTACCTTGATGATTCAATGTATTTCTAACAGTCTATAACAGTATGTGATGTTGAATGTCTTCTTTTCTGTGTATATATTGTAAATATGTTAAAAAAGTAAAAAGTTTCTTAAAAATAGAAGGGCTATATAGTATACATGGAGTTGCATTTACAAATCTCTGAATTACAATAGATAATCAGACAAACACTACAATCAGCAATATTTATTTTATTTATGTGTTTCGACTAAACCAAATAATTTCTTCATTACTTTGTAGGATCCCTAAATTAATTAATTTGGACAGATTTAGGCTTAATGAACATTGTGCTACATTATCTTATACATCTAACAATGTACTTGGGTACTACTGTAACTGTCATTAATTCATAAAGTATAAAGCCTATCACACTCATTCAAATGTGATATATAGCCAAGATTAGAAAATTACCAACCCCCCCCCAACATGGCAGCATGGGGACGGAGTTCCCCAGAATCTCTCCTATTTATCTCTCTCTCTCTCTCTCTCTATATATATATATATATATATATATATATATATATATATATATATATATATATATATATATATATATATATATATATATCACTATATTCATATATATATATATATATATATATATATATATATATATATATATATATATATATATATAAAATCATCTTCAAGCCCACACTATCTTGGGGAAAACAGAAACCCCCAAAATAATACAGTATTGATTTTTTTTTCTAGCATTAACCATGGAATTGCAAATTAGTGAGTGACATAAAGTGTCAGTCACTAGCATAATAACCTTAATCCCAGTACCTCTAAATTCGTATGCTAGGTTGTAAGTACAAATAAAAAAGCTTGATTGTATTATAATTGTCCAGCCTATCCATCCTGTATTCAGTGAAAATGTGATTACCTTATCAGTCAATATTAAAAAAGCAGTTTGGGCTGAAAAAACTGTATTAGTGGAAACTGTATCTGCTCCAATAGATCCATTAGCAATCTGTTCTTTTAGCACTATAGGGGTATGGGGGTTCAGGCGCCTAGGCAGCAAGACATTTCCCTGTGGTACATTTGACCGGGGACACATGACTGAAGTGACATTCATCTGCAGAGAAATATGGCTGTTTGCAAATTCCCTGTGGGCAAAGAAAAGCGCACACTGCCATGCTCACAGCTTTAATAACCAAATGCACAGGGGGAAAACAATGTCCATGGTCCCCAAGGTAACATGAGACAGCAGGCAATATGGCAGAAATCAGCAGCAGGCTGGCCATAGGGCATGTCAGTAGCAGTAAAAATGCAGTGCACAATGGGCAGTGCCTTTATAATTGGAGTGTGTGGGCCACTAACCCCTTCACAGTGTCTAGGGAACATTACCTAAAATGCATACTGGAGCATAAATGTGACTAAGGTAGCCTGCAGGATTTCCTCCATGCTGTAGCACACTTCTGCATGTTGTAGTTACATAAGTATGTACTGTATACTGAGCACAACACTCATTACTCCTTCTGCCACCATGCATTTGGTTATTAAAGCTGTGAGCATGGCAGTGTGTGCTTCTCTTTGCCCACAGGTAATTTGCAAACAGCCATATTTCTCTGCAGCTGAATTTCACTTCAGCCATGTGTCCCCAGTCAAATGTACCACAGGGAAATGTCTTGCTGCCTAGGTGACTGAACCCATATCTACCCTTCTAAATCCAGGAACAAACAAAGATCACTCCCCATCACCTACCACCCCTTCTTTTACAGCTGAAGAATTCGATAAGCACTTTATAAAATCAATAACTAATCTCCTTGCTAGCAACTCCAATACAGGAACCCCTCACTCATTCCCAACTGCAAACACCTATAATTTCATATCACATACTTCAAACCTTGCCCACAACAGCACATAGAATCAACACAAAAATAACCAGACCTCCTTTTTATTTCAGCCCATACCAACTGCAACCATAAAAAAAAACAAAAAACTGCTACTTAAACTATAGCCTTGCTCCACGTCAGCAGATGACCTGCCTCTACAATACCTTGCACTGGCAGCTGACTCAGTCACCTATCCTATCAGCGTCCTAATAAATAGATTCCTATTTGAATCTCTAGTTCCTGCCTTGTGGAAACTATCTCATGTCACCGTAAGCCACAAAAGTTCCACTGAAACATCCAACTTTCACTCTAATTCCATCTTATCTCCTTTATACAAAATCCTTGAAAAGTGTATCCAACAGAAGTTAATGACCTATTTACTGTAGAATAACCTTACTCAAACTCAACATGGCTTCCAGCCAGGCCATAGCACATCTGCAGCATTAATATAATTTACAGATACCATGAACAGCACCAGAGAGAAAGCGAATATGTTTCTTCTGTACTTAAAAGACTGTGCAATGATCAAAAGGAATAGTGTCAAGAAATGGATAGAACAATAAAAATGTTTTGTGACAGGGGATATGATCAAGAACTGGTCTGGGAAGGAGTTAAAAAGGTGGAAAGGAAGGATAATAAGAGCAACAAGATAAATAATAGGGGCAGTTTGAGTAGAAATGTATGACAGGAAAATGTCTCAAGAGTATATATATTTTGTTTCTAAATATACCCCGGGATTCATGAACCTTGCGCCAGGCGCACGCATAGCGTAGGTGCCACAATGCCAGATATGGCCGCCGAGCGATTCAGGTACGATCCAATTCCACTTGCACTACCGGCATGCGCCTGAGTTGCGCCGCCTCCGGCGTAGGTATGTTAAACACCCCATGTGCGGTGTTGCACCATGCAAATGAAGGCATATAGCGATCCACGAAGTGGCGCAGGCGTAGCATAAGGGCACGGCAATGTAAACCAAAAAAAAATGGTTTACATATATCCAAACATGACATAGGAGTAACGGAAGGCTGTCAACGTCAGGTATCATACTGCTGCAATATGCCAATTGCGAAAGACACCGAGAATGTCAAAAGAAAACACGCACAAAATGTAAATAATGACATAAATGGTATGTCCGCAGAAACCACAGCAGAACCCCAGGACATGTCCGCGGAAGGTGCGAAACAATGAAATAATATGACAATGTCATAAAAGAGCAGTATAATACACATCAGCTTCACAGCCACAATACACCATAGTATGCATGGAAAGCCACAACCACAGTGCAAGGGTTGCCAAGGAGTGGCGGCAGTGTTCGGCACCGTAACTATGTATTAGTAGTCAATGCCATGCAAATGAGGCAGATAATACTGAATCGCAAACCCCCCGCCGGCGTAAGACTGCACCAAATGGCGCAGTGGTAATACACCGAGGAGTGGCCCAGAGGGAATACATGTCAACCGCAGAGGGGTGTGCCACTGTAGGAGGAAGCACATTGGAGCCCAGCAAACATGGGCTGTACAATGCACATCACAGCAGCAGGAACGGCGTGTGGGGAAATAGTTGCGCTGAGAGTACACAATGCGCGCAGAGATGCATGTGCACGAGGATGACTACGTTCCCCTAACCCAGTCATGTGACGGCCGTCAACAACAACGGATACAGGAAGGTGATGCGGAGAATATGAGGAAATGCGGAAGCAGTGTAATTGGAGTCGTAATGAGCAATCAACACCAATCAACCCACGAAGGGCAATTGGCGGCAGCTGACAACTCTGCATGCAGAAACCCAAAACGGGAAAGGGGAGGCATATGAATGCAAAGAAAGTAGGGGATGTAGCAGAATTGCAAAGAGTGAAGAACCGATACAGCACAGCCAAGTAGAGAGGTAGCATAACGGCAGCGGCAGACAAAATGCATGATATGCCATGTCCCAGAAATGACACATGACAGGGCTCTGCAGGATGCAATCCAGGAAATAGTATGCGCAACGTGCAGAAACAGTAAGGTAAGGCCTAAAGCTAAACCAATGCAGGCAAGTGTAATGTAACACCAAAGGCAACAGCGTTGCAGTGCCAACAGTAAAACACGGAAGATAATCCACAGATACGGCCACACAGACACACCCAATGACATCACCGGGTGTACAGCACAACAGTATAAAGTGTGAATGCACACAACACACAGCGTGTATTCCCAAACGCCGCACTTTAGGTGTAAACACACGGGGAACTTTTAAAATGCATATGTTGGGTGCCGCCGTGGCCGTGATATATCAGCATGTGTCAGAGACATACGGAGTTGCGGAGGAGGGTGCCGACAACTACCGTAGGCCTCAGAGGAGAAGGAGAGTGTTCAGACCAAGGGTAACCTACCAGGGGCTACAAGACCTGGAGATAGTAGAGCGTTACAAGGTGGACAGGGACACATTACAGCAAATAGCGGAGCTGTGCCGGCCACGCCTGAGAACAAGAAACAACAGAGGGGTGCCCATCCCAGTGGACACAAAGGTATGTGTAAGCATGCGAATACTGGCTACAGGTACCTTTCAAAGGCCAACCGGGGATATAATGGACATCTCACAGGCATCAGCATCCAGGGTACTACACCAGTTTCTGGATGCCATGTTACGACATGCCCATGAGTATATATACTTCCCCAGATCTCAGGAGGAGTTGGCTAGCAATATGCGCCACTTCCACCGTGTGGCACAATACCCAGAGGTACTGGGTGCGATAGACTGTACGCACATACAAATCAAGTCACCACCTGGGGAGCAGGGTAGACGCTACATAAACCGCAAGGGATTCCCCTCCATCAATTGCCAGGTCGTGTGCAATGCGCAGGGCATTATCATGGATGTGTGTGCTGGCAGCCCTGGAAGCTACCACGACTCCCATATCTGGCATGCCTCACAGCTGTATCAGGTATTCGCCAGGGGGGACATCACACAAGGCCACCTTGTGGGGGATGCTGGCTATGCACTGGAGCCGTGGATGATGACACCCATCAGAAATGCACACACACACATGCAAGAATGCCATAATGAGGCACACGCACAAACCAGAATAATCATAGAGCGTGTGTTTGGGATGCTGAAATCACGGTTCCGGTGCTTAGAAACATCCGGTGGAGCCCTGCAGTACTCTCCAGGCACATGTGCCCACATATTCATAGTATGTGCCATGCTACATAATATGATCCTGAGGAAACAGCTGCTGCAGGGACATAATGGTGAAGGGCCACAAAGTCCACCACAACTGCCAAGGCAAGCACAGGCACAGAGGGTTCAGCGCCATGAACACACTGTGCCAGCCCCAGTAGGCAGACGGAGGTGTACCCAATATGCCTATGCCCTGGCAAAGAGGGAACGTATAGCACATACTCTGACAGCGTAGGCCCCATGGACTGACACCTCCCTACCCGCACACACAGTGAAATGGACGGCACACAAACATGGCCACCCGTAATGTGTACCGTATGGGTGGTCCCATGTGTGACTCCAACATAGGCAGCACCAAAACACTGCACACCCAACAGCCAGCGGAGCATGGAACGCCAACACCTTAACCGTACGCGGGTCCTACAGCAGACGGCATTGCTGTATGCTGCCACATTCGCCGCAAGGTGTATACATATGTACATATGTGCATACACAGATATGGAGATAGATATCATTACACACATAGAAATATATGTACACATACACATATATAAAGTACAACAGGTAAGACAGGGAATCAGAGGGATGCAAGGTGACAGAGAAGTAAGACGCGATATCTGTACATAGTAAACATAGTGAACGACAACCTGAGTATCTGGGAGGGTTGACAGAACAGGAAATGCCACCCATGGAAAAGTCAACCTACCTAAATGCATAATCGCGAGCTGGGACGATCGCCAGGCCACGGTACAGTAACAGTACATGTGCGGGTAATATTATGAGGATATGAGGGTGGAGGTAGACACCGCTGCCGGTGATGCGGGCAACGCAGGTACTGTGTGCAACCGTCCCTATGACAGCGGCAGTATGTGTATGTGTGCGGTGAGGGTGTCGTGTGTTCCGCTGTGCGAGTGTAATGTGTGTGCCACTGTAAAATGTGTATGTAGGTGCCATGTGACAGGTGGAGTGGAATAACATGTGTAGGCATACAGTATAGGAACCACAGACGTATGTACAGCAGTACCCCCAAAGTAGTACTGAGAGCCTCTCCCTGGCTAGGTGCATGGCGACGTAAAACGATGCAAAGCGAAAATGTCCCAGAATGTACCACAGGAATATAGCCAACATGAAATGCAAAGGACGTATGTACAAACCATGACCGTATGTATGACACCGATATGTTAATTTCAAAACGATCGGGCAACGTTACACAGCAATAGTCATGTACCGCGGAAATGCATGTGCTACCCGGCACCGATCGTGGCTACGTATCGGCCCGTAAACACCGCTGTGTGTTCTACGAGTGTCAAACAAGCAATCGCCACCCGAATAGGTGGCAACCGGTAGCATACAGGCCGTCCCAAGTACAGGACCACAATGACTGTAAATATCCGGGACAAACTGCCAAGGGATAGTCGGCACGTACGAATAACCGCAGATATACTACCGATGTGATGGAGGAATACATGCAGGAAGCACACATGCAGGCGATACCGACACCAGACAACATCAACACAACCTACACTCCCAGAACAACAGACAGGTAACTGCCAGCTCCCCAGGCAGGGATGGAGCACACACACAAGCATACCGTATGTAGAAATGCAAGGCCCACAACCCGCACCCGTCACCCACAACCCGATATACCCCATCGCACATATCAAAGGGATACAAGCGCAATAGCAGCACAAACATACAGGCAGTCAATGACAGCGGCATAACCGGGGA